>NC_054536.1:59802675-59925175 GCF_017654505.1 Polyodon spathula | reverse complement strand
CCATATTCTATTTTTAAGCACTTGTGATGCCATTTCCTGATACAGACTGTCTTAGAATCTGTTGCTTTTATGCATATCACAGCTATTTATATGTTTCAAAACATGACCTTAGGCAGGTAGTCTCTGCTGGAAACTGTTCCCAAAAGAGCCAAAATAAATTATTTCTGTGGATGATAAATAGACACAAAGCAGCAACGCAGTCTTTACTATTGCCTTTCATCACATTAACAAAGGACAGGGAACGGAATTTGTCAGTGTGTCCTCATGCTTTGAATTCATATAGATTTGATACAGACAAATACACAGGCAAATTTTGCAAGCAACAACTAACACACACATTTGCTGAAAATTGGACCTTTAAATTTAGGTTAGACATAAGTCATTGCTTTCTTGCATTTCCCTTGTTGTTTCTGTTCTATTCCGAGTCGTTCTGGGTACTGGTGCTCCAATTTGGAGTAACCTGTATCATTTTCCATTTCAGCCATCACTGCTACAGCAATCAAAATGATCAGATACTCTTCCCTTTCCAAACTTTCCTAAAGGGTCTTTGGCCCATCACCACCTCATAAATAGCCAATGTAAAAAAATAGAAATAAAACAATCCACATGGACCTTTTTATAATGTTGAAATACGTACCGGCTACATTTCCAACACTGCTGGATTAAAAAGATTTATATCAGTGTGCTTACTAAACTTCATCCTCCATATCGGAGTTACTAACTCACGATATTAAATCAGAAACACTGGCTGTAAAGCATTTCTAAAATAAATGCATTGTCTACATAAAAGGTATTACATTCGTTCCTCCATCTGCCTCTTGTAATTTTCTATTTAAATGCACACATCTAACGGTTTCTCATCTGAAAACATTTTGCAGCATTACATTTTTTCTGCTTTTATTTATTGTCATAAGGGCTGCAATGTTGGTATGGTAGTTTTGTATGAAAATGCTAGTTCTGCATTACTTAATGGTGGAGGAAGAATATCCACAACTAGGCCTACATTAACAACACTTCCATACGTGACTTCAATCCAATACTTTGTCAAATATCTCTTAACTCTGTACATTATTGGTTTTCTTTAAAAGCTTGACACATTATTAGATTTGTAATTTAAGATGGTGTGAATGCAATATAAACGTGCACGATTATTGCATTAAAAATACTTTAATAAACAGCATTTGCATGGTTTAAGCATATCTCTTATAGCAGCTATATTGCTGAATGTATCTAGAAATTAAGTGTTTAAATGTATCTGTGGTTCTGAAAAACTATTTTGAGAAAATTACCACATGTAAAGTTTGATTAACTTGTAGTATATTTACCAAACACACTGGGTTCATGTATCTCTTCACAACTGAGAGTCTAGATGTAACGAAATACTACATGTTTCAAAATGGGACAAGTGTTCTCTCCAAGAAATAACTGGAAATCACGATATAGATGGAATACAGTACGACTGAAGAACGTTTGATCCGGTAGTAATCAGACATTACAAACGGATAAGCCCTGTAGAAAAGTTCTGTACGCAGTAAATACTGATGTATGACTACTGTACATTTGTTTTATTTTGTAAACCAACCCCACGCCGTGTGCAAAACAAACATACACTGCCGAGCAAAAAAAAATAAATACACAAATAAACACATGCTTAAAAGGTAAAGTATTAACTAAGGCATGTCAAAAAGCGTTGTATCAATATAGTATCCATAACAAGTTACATGTCCAAACCTGTTACTTGCTGTGCAGTCGTATTATCATGAGCAGTTTCAAAATTATCATCATCTCTTAAGGAATCTTTAAACTGAATTTCTCGAGCTCCAGGATAGCTTCTGTTGAAAACAATCGCTCTCAAAGTTCGGGTACTTTTACCCGTAAATGACAACAAATAATCCATTTTTTAAACTTTTGACACATGCCTTTCTACAGCAGTGAAACAAATCACAATTCTTAAATACGTGTATACTAGATAGTCGCCATGTTTCAAACAAAATACCAGTGAAGTAAACTCTAGCTAATATAATAACACCGCAAGTTTAAACAGGAACTGAGAAGCGTCAACAACTGCGAGAAACTTAATATTTTAAACGGGCAATGACACTACTTTCACAATTTGCTACGCGTTAAACCAGACATTGGAACAGTTTATCATTGACGCCTCTTAAAAGGGCAATGGCTAGAGTGCTTGTCACTTCTCTTGTGATTTAAATGTACTAACTAGATAGATCATTGTACGGTTAAAATAGTAGTTGCCATATCCGAACTCGTTTTTGCAAAAGTTTGCATTTTTTAAATGTATTCGATTTGATTTTGAATAAGTTTGGATTTAGACGTGACTCGATTAATTTTGCTAATTTCCTAATATTCTGTTTGAAAAGAGGAGCAGGTAAATGTGGCAAAATTCTTAACACAGTAATTTGTTAAGATAATTGTGGTGCGCTGTTCAATAAGGACCGACAGCAATACATTGCAAAGCGTTTTGTGAGCATTAAATACAAATATTGATTATGCTTGTATTTTATTTTATTTTATTAAATGGTTAAATACACTTTAAAACTATATAACACTGTAGCAATGTTTAGAAAATGATATCTGGTGTTACTGTATTACACAGTTTGCTATTCATTACAAATATGTTAATATGTATAGTGTGTTTAAAAGAGGAAGGACCTGAAAGAAATCAAGGCACACCGCTCAAGTGACTTTTAGCACCAGGTAACTGGCGTAGCACATGGTATGACGTGATTGATAGTAAATTGCGTCCATTCTATCTTTTATGCCATTCTATACTATAGTCTAGAGAAAACGTTAGGTTACTTACCATAACCCTGTTTCACTGAAAGAGAAGACAACCACCAATGACATTACACATGGGATATGCCTACCCATTGCGTAGGTATCGCTGAGCTCAAACAGACAGACAAAGAGCTGGTCAGATTGACGCAGAGCTCTTGTCCTGTGCAGGCCTGCACTGAGCACTTGTGCGCCGAGATACCTCAGTACCAAGGGCTGTGCGTGCACCATGGTACCGAAGCACCAGGGGGGCTGCTACACAAATGTGCCTACCCACATCCGCGCGGTCACACACACCTGGTCAGCACATAGCGTGCACCAGAGGGACACAAGGGCTGAAGCTGCAGTGGGCAAATTAAAGCAGACAGCAAAAACACGGTAGAAAGATAGTACAGGGGAAAGCACACTGTTGGTTTACAAGGACCGACTTACTGAGGTGGGCGGGCCTACGCAGCTGGCGAGGTCTACTCAACAACGCGGATGCAGCAAGGCCTAGCCCCATGGAGGAGAGCACGACTGGAAGAGTCATTCAATAGCGGGAATACAGCAAGGCCTAGCCCTGTGGAGGAACTGTGTAGAAATAAACAGAAGAAATAAACAACCACTCGTGGGTGACTGCACAGGCAGTCGCTCACACATGACAGACAGATAACAAAGAGCGGTCTACCACGACTTTTCAAAGTCATTGATTCTGGGAAAGTGGCAAGCCAGCGTTCAGCACGAATGCACGGGAAATACAATCGACTCAATTTGACTCAAAAAGCTCTTTTCTATCAACTCGCTCAGCTCAACAAAGAGGCCTTACAGTATCCTCTTGAGAAGGAAAAATAGAAATGGCTTCCTTGGGATGACAGGTTTATCCCCACGGTGGGCGGGACGAATGCTTCATCCCAGGAAGGGGCCTATCAGCAGCTCTGGTATAGAGAGCTCAGCAATACCTATCCAATGGGCAGGCATATCCCATATGTGATGTCATTGGTGGTCATCTTCGAACTGAAAGGGAACTGATTTATGACTAACTTAAAGTCATCCGCAATGGAGACGCAAAATTTCAAGAAGCCATCATGACATTTTGCCAGTAAAGCCCCGTAGAAGCATATGTCCAAGCCCTAAACTAGTTGAGTAGCTGTTGCACCTCTAGAGAGTACAGCAGCCACATATACAGAATTTTCTAACAAGAAAATCAAAATTTCCAATTTTACTCTAAAAATCGGGACAAATGACGTCCCAACAGTACCTTGATCGGGACATGGGACAAATCTCTTAATAATTGGGAGGGTCCTGGTTATCAGGACGTTTGGTCACCCTAACTGTGAATCAAATTTAAAACCAATCTGTTTTTTTCAATATGACATTCTGTATTGAAAGTTCAGTTCTATTAGACAACAAGCACTAAACAAAGACTCAGTTGAGAGGAGGCCATCAAGATGCTCAGATATATAGTGTTGAATTTAAATCAAGGGAAATAATGTTAAAACTTTACAATACATTAGTAAGACCTCATCTAGAGTACTGTGTTCAGTTCTGGTCACCTTGCTAAAAAAAGGATATTGCTGCTCTAGAAAGAGTGCAAAGAAGAGCAATCAGAATGATTCCAGGTTTAAAAGGCATGGCATACGCAGACAGGCTAAAATAATTTAATCTATTAAGTCTTGAACAAAGACTACGTGGTGATCTGATTCAAGCATTTCAAATTCTAAAAGGTACTGACAATGTCGACCCAGGGGTCTTTTTCGACCTGAAAAAGGAAACAAGGACCAAGGGTCACAAATGGAGATTAGATAAAGGGGCATTCATAACAGAAAATTTGAAACACTTATTTAGAGAATCGTGAGGGTCTGGAAGCAACTCCCCAGTAATGTTGTTGAAGCTGACACCCTGGGGTCCGTCAAGAAGCTGCTTGATGAGAGTCTAGGATCAATAAGCTACTAACAACCAAATGAGCAAGATGGGCTGAATGGCCTCCTCTCATTTGTAAACGTTCTTATGTTCTTCTTATGTTCTTGCATAGTTTTGCCCAGGATCTTGCCTTTTGGGTCAGCAGGAGCTGTCCTTGTTGAGGTGACAACTTATCAGTCAGAGGTCATTAAAGAGACAGAGCATTGCTGCAATGGTTATAGTGGGGAAGAGTAATAAGACTAAAAATCACCTATAAGCACAGCTTTTTAATATATAAAAATGATTAGGGATTTGCCTCCGATGTAAACTGAACCAGTAACACGTTATGTTTTTATTTATTTATTATTAAAAACTCCTTTGTATGCAATATGTACTTGTAGGCAGAACTCAGCATTAACAAACAAAATACATATTATAATATTAAAAAACAACAGCACAATGAATTAAATAAAAAATTTAAAAAAACAGGCTCATGCATAACAGATATTTTAAATACCATCTCGTTTAAACCTGCCAAATCACTTTTTTGTGGTTTTCAAGTTCCCTTTTTTTTTGTTTAAAAGGAAAATGAGACTGTTAAAGTTATACATATACAAAAAAGATTGCCTAACTTGATCAATAGCAGTTGTAGTTTTGCAACAGTTGAATTTGTGCAACTCACACCTTAGAAGTTTTGGCCATATTCATAAAGAGAGTTGTTTAAAGAATGTTCTAGACTGAAGTTTAATGCATACAAACATTGAATCCCCCAAAACAAACTTGTATATAACTTGTGATTTACAGCTTTGTGAATGACAATTGGTTCTAAAATAAAATGTAAGCTTGACCTTTATAAAACAGAATCAAATTCAATGTCAATATTACTATAAGGTTTTATACTTTATGTTCTAAGGGATAAGGCTGTTAGAATAACAATTAATCAAATCAGTTAGATAGGGCAACGTGCAGTAAGCTCTTAAGGCCTTTTAAAACCATCTCCACCAATTTACTACACGTACTGTATAAACAGAGCCAGCAAGTATTTTTGTAGCACAACAAACAAAGCAAGCAAGGTTATTTTTAAAAAAAAAATTATTCACAGATTAGAAATAGTTTCGGGTCCTATTGATCAGTTATCTAATGAATAGGTAGCAGAATTAATTCAACTATACGACAAGAAATCCAGAACATTGATACTCAAAACTATGTAAAATATCCGAATGCTTATATATATTGTTACGATCATGTTAAGTTACCTGTACATTACAAAATGAATGTGCTAACTTATCTGTACCTGCATTTGCCATGACAGTTCACTATCAATGTACATATAAAAAGTATGTCTCTTCTGAGATACCCAGGTTGATAATATTTTCATTTTGAAACAATAGGTGTATTTACATGCACCGCTGTTTAGATTAATTTTTAGACCACACTGTTTATGTAGGAGTTGAACAATGTGTAAATGCAGACAACTTGTCACCTTCTCTATTTGTGAATTTTAATAACAGTTTATAAACATAGCTGGGTTTTTCCAGCAATACAAAAATTGACTTGATCATATGTACCAGTTCACTAGACAGTGCTGGCTTATTAAAAAAAAAACATTTGGTTCTCCATTTCGGGTAACTAGTTGCATAAAATGGTTACACTAGTCAAAACAACTGGCCTTAATCTAGTCACTTATACAAGTTTGCCATTTGCATAGAAAGTTAGACTGACTAGTCTAAACCTAAAATGTAACTTCCAGACACATTTTGGCTTCATATCATATGCTTTTTTTCTAGGAAAATTAGAAAAATCAGGTGAAAGTTTACTCTGACACTGAGGTAATTGGAAGGTTACATTAACCGAGGCATAGAATAATAAATTCTTGCTAAAAGTCAAAACTGTAGTGTTCTAGAGGTGCTACAGCAGGCAAAAGCACTAACACAGAGAAAAAGGCATATTTGGAGTAATACTGGAGTAATTGCAATAAGAACAACTTGGGATAATCACAAACAAAGGTAAAGGATCAATTAAAAAAATCTTTTGAAGCAACTTAATCTGTAAAACTTTCATATGTACAGTGCAACTTCTGGGACCATCAGTATGCAAAGGTGCTTTATTAAATATAACAGAATAGTACATTTTGCTTCATTCAATTATGCTGTCTTATTAGTTCATTCCAGTGTTAGCAATGTTAGATGGAGGAGGGTGATGCTGGGACGCCAGAATCACTGTTGAGCACCCTTGAGGTATCGTGGGCTAGTCAACGAAACACCGAGGATGGAAGGTGCCCATTTGAAAACCCCAGAGATGTACCCTACTTAGCTCAATCGAGACAGTTGTCATGCTGATGCGCTGGGGAGACCGCACTGGGTTGATCCCCGGAGCCAGCATCGCAGCCATTGTGTGTGCTGATGCGCTAGGGAGGCAAAATGAGCTGATCCCTGGAGCCAGCATTACACTTCAGCAATCAACACCAGACAAGGATATCTACATCATCAGATGGAAAACAACGCAAATGAATGGAGATGCAGATGGATCATATTAGTTTACTGCAAAGCGATGTCTTAGTTGGTGCTTATCTTGGTGACAGTCGAGTTCAAATCAGCATGAAGTTCAACATCTACTCTCATGTAATGGAAATCTTCAGCCTGTCTCTCCTTTTAAATCTATACCTCAAAACATGTCAAAATGTGGTAGTGTATTGTACATTCTTGGTGGAAAAATTACCAAGCCTATGATATCTACCTCGTAGCTGCCTCATAGCTGATTAAACTGTAATAGCAGAACATATTTCTGTCAGGTAGCATTAAGTAAAAAACGCATGCTGGTATATCTGACAAATTGAAACCAAGTCATGCAAATTAGGGGCTTTTTTTAACAGTCGATACCAGATACCTTTTCTAAAAACAAAATATTTGTTATACCATATGCTTTAAGGAGTAGTGCACCACAAAGACAGAAATGAACATAACGGAAGCTCTATTGCTTTTCACCTTTCAATTTCAGCAGACTCTTCATATCTACTGTATTACATGGCCGAAGGGAAACTTGTCAAGACAGACAGAAGAACAATGTGTTGGTTGTTTAGTAGGCAAAATAAGGCAACATAAGTAGCTGTGTTCCTTTTATAGGTTTATATACATTATTTTCACTTCTATTAGAAAGGCAAAACAACCAAAAAGTTGACATGGTTAGCAGGGTTTGGATTGGAAAATCATAGGTCCAAAACTTCAATAAAGGCAAACCAATCTAGAGACAATCCTAAAACTAGTATCGACATTTCTAGTATATGGAGGAGAACTAGGTTTGTTTATATTTTGGTTTAACCCCTATTGCAAGTGGGTAACATGGACAGACAGGTAAGTTTCTAAATGTATAGACAGTATACCAATTCTGTAACCAGATTCAATTTAATAAGTGCTTCTCTTTATATACTGTAATCCATAGCGTATCTGCCCATCACACATCTACCCTAATCGTTTATCTGCCATGATCAAGCTCTTCATTAGCATCATCCAAGTGTACAGCATTAATGCAAATTGGCTACAGGTGAGCGAAAGTTGAGCTTACAATTCAAAGGTTTTTTTTTTTTTTTTCGTAAACCTATGAATTTTGTGACTGTGTAAATTACCTGACACTAATGTAAGTGTATACAGCACTTTGGCAGGGCAGGAGCCCTGCAGATGAAAATGTTTTTTTGTGTAAATATATACTGTACATAACATGCAATTATTGCAATTAATTAATCAAGTACCTGATACACCTGGGAGAACGTGTCTGGCTGCTGTGTGTGATTACCAGGTGTGGAATCTAATCAGCAGGTAGGTGTGTTCCAGCAGGGTGTCAAGTATAAAAAGGTTCAATTTATTCACCTTAGGGCTGCTGCAAAACCAAAGGCAATTGGGCTAAAGCTGAAATTCGCCAAAGTGTGTGTGTGTGTGTGTGTGTGTGTGTGTGTGTGTGTGTGTGTGTGTGTGTGTGTGTGTGTGTGTGTGTGTGTGTGTGAGAGAGAGAGAGAGAGAGAGAGAGAGAGAACCAGAACCAGTTGAATACCGAAGACTGAGTAAGCAAGTCAAAACCACCGACAGCCAGGTGAGTAGCCAGAGTTCCTTTATTATTGAATACAGAAAATTAGTTCAGAGATTATAGATCCCACCAAAGTTTTCGTACACAGTTGCATGTACTCCGTGCTCTACTATTTTTGGTAGTATCACGTGAGCTGTTCAGTGTGTTGATATGTAAATAAATCCTGTTCACTGCGGAGCGTATCAACTTCAGCCTCCGTCTCGATCTCCTGCCTGTCACTCAGCAGCGAATGCACGCACCCACACAGCAGAAGACTACCCTGTCACAAAGATTAATAATATAAAAAGCTGAATCTCAAAACAATTGTGTGAATATAGTAATTGTTGCAGTTGTGTATAATGGCATCTAAAACAGGATTCATTTATCCGAATTTTTACATATCCACCCTTGCTCTGATCCCACCGCAGTCTGATACGAGACGGACTACTGTATACAACACCTCCACTACTGCATAGCCCTGCTATTGGGGATATGCACCCCCACAAAGGGGTAATAAACATGTATATGAAAGTACAGACAAGCAGTTTAGATTTTTAGTAGTAGTTTAGTTTGTTTAAAATCGATGCAGACATGCATACCAGTAAACCAGACTTCACCCAGATCTTTTTGCCATGAGCCAAGTGTGGTGATGTAATCCAGACGGGAGAAAGAATGTAGCTGTAAAACAGCATATCAGAAGCCTTGCTGAGAAATGGCTTCCTCTGTGCACTGGTTACAGCACATGCACAGTTATATAACAGAGAAAGGGAAAAGAAACAAAGCATCAGAAAAATCTCCCTCTCCCCTGGCAATCTTTAATTAGCAGTCCGGAATCCGCTAATATAAATGCAGGAAAATTGTTTATTGAGCCAGCACTGATGTAGCTAATGGTCATTCAATCAAGCTTTTATCATGCAATCATTTCTTGTTTCATTTAATTTGTTTTGCTATCAATTAATTACAATTATTGAACTGGAAATAGTTTCACAGTTCAAATCAGAAACAAATATGCTGGCAAGAGAACTGGATGGGAGCAGCTGAAACCCTCACGATAAACCTTTTGCTTGTTACTATGTTGCAATCTATGCTGTAACCAGATGTTCTTGTGTCATAATACTTTTGTTTAACAGTCTTTGTTCATATGCTAAGGTTTCTAAAAATGTAATCCTTCCTGAAAGCCTTTTCAGTTTTGAGTTTGTGGTATGTTTTAATACAAAAACAAGTAAAGCCCACGTAGAGGTCTATGTAGAGGCAGCCACTTTCCAAGCAATGTTACCAAAATCTAAGGTTTAAGGGTAGCTACAAACAACCTGTTTCAGGTTTATTTGGACACATTTTTGTTGCACCAGCAGATGTGCTTTTATTAAAGATCCAGCTCAGCTAAACATGTCTGTAAAGAGCCAGAATGTTCTGTTCTTCAATAGTTACCCATTTCTTACATCACAGGACTGGTTTGTAATCAGTGTACAATTAACTTGCCAGGAGAATTCAGGACGCTGACTGAAATGGGCCAATGTAGTTTCAGACCCACTGCTAATGATATTTCTGGGAGAACGTGTTGGATTATTTAAAGTAGAAGACCATGAGAAAATTTATGAACAACACAACACCATTTGGCCCATCTAAACCTGTCCAGTTCTAGGAATTGATTAATCTCAGAACTTTGTCAAGTTGGGTATGTTGGATTTAAGCTACTGAGTGATCCTGTATTGTTACATACAATGGCCGGGTTGCCATACAACTTGGAAATTCATCACTCTCTCCACAGTCATTATTTATGTGACGTAGCAGGCACATACCACACACTATAGGATGTGCATGTCTAAAACATTGTACCACTTTATTATTATTATTATTATTATTATTTTATTTAGCTGATGCCTTTATCCAAGGCAACTTACAGAGACTATGGTGTGTGAACTATGCATTAGCTTCAGAGTCACTTACAACAATGTCTCACCTGTAAGACAGAGCACAAGGAGGTTAAGTGACTTGCTGACGGTCATACAGTGACTCAGTGAGTGAGCTGGGATTTGAACCGAGGACCTCCTGGTTACAAGCCCTTTTCTTTAACCACAGGACCACACAGCCTTTAAGGGGTGGGGGGGGGGGGGGGGTCATTAGATAGCTAATTGCTTTAGCCTAGATTGTTCTGCTCCCCTTAGCAAGAAGATGCAATTCACTGTACACTAGCTTAAGTACCATCTTTCACCTAAAAAGTCACATTTGTACCAAAACATTATTAAATTAGCGTTGCTGTATTATTGCTGCTGTCTACACTAGGCTTGAGCAAATTCATTAAGCAAGATTTGTTTTAAAGTATGAATTTGTTAAAAAAGACAAATACAGTTCTTAAAATCAGCTTGCTGCAAGACTAATATACTATATAATGAAGTTGTCAGATTTGCACACTCTTTTTATTTATATACCGTATTCGAATTAACGGTGCCCTCAAATTAACGGCGCCCTCAAATTAACGCCTGACTAAGATATCAGCTTTTTAGACGCCGCCCTCAAATAAACGCCGCTCTCAATAGAGAAACGTAAAGGTATTTTTTTCTACCCCTGTTCAAAAAATAAAGAAAGAAACATGCAACTCTGGCAATGTACATGTGACTCCCTGTGACAGAAATACAATGAACCTTGGTTGTAAATCTCCCTCCCGACCTGTGAGGGCGCTAAGCAAAGACAGAGTTTTTTGGACAGACTGGCTTGACAGTTCTTTCCCCAGGCCAGGAAGTCGGTCAGTCTGGAAAAAGGCTGTTAGTCTAAATGGTAGTTGGCAGTCCTTTGTGCTTCAGTAGGGTTCTGTCATTGGAACAGTATCTGTCTCTGTACCTGAGCATTCACATCAACTGCACTACAAGCACAGTACAATAGGGTGACAGTTTCATTTCAGTTTAATTTCTGGCTATATTATGAAGACCATAGCTCTACAGACAACATGCCAGCTATAAGAATGGAAGAAATGTTTGCATCTACCTCTTATCCTCTAGCATGTCCTGAGTATTAGGAATGCTCCTACACCTATATTCATACATATTACTACCATGTCAATAGAAAACTAGGCAGATCTATATTTTCAAATTGTTGCAGGCTGAAGGGCTCCCGAGTGGTGCATCTGATAAAAGCACTCCATGTGGAGTGCAAGATCCACCCTGTAGTCTGGAGGTTGCTGGTTCAAGTCCAGGCTATTCCACTGCCAACTGTGGATGGGAGATCCCAGGGGGTGGCGCGCAATTGGCCGAGTGCTGTCTGGGGTGGGGGGCACAGCTTAGGTCAGACAGCGTGCCCTTGGCTTACCGAACACCAGCAATGCCTGTGGACTGGCCAGGTGCCTGCTGGCTTGCCTATAAGCTGCCCAGAGCTGCATTGTCCACCAATGCTGTAGGTCTGGGTTGGCCACATGGCAGGCCTGCAGATTGAAAAGAAGTGGTCAGCTGACGGCACATGCTTCAGAGGACAGTGTGTCTTCATCAGCGCAGTAGCGGGGTAAAAATGGGGTCAAATCATTTGGCAACTATTACATTTTTAAAAAATGTGAGTCGTAGTAGGAGTGTCCCCATGTGTATTCTGCAACTATGGGGTCTGAAACACATTGTGTCAGTAATAAATGCACTACTACAGCCATTTTCACAAAGGCTACTGAATTATTTCACTTTGGTAAATTGTGTATATTTCCTTGACTGAGGATAAACAGCAATTAACATTCATATACTTCTGTACAAGCTGGTTATTTGTTGCCACACCCCAAATAAATAATAGTAATGAAATAACTACATTTTAGGGCACATGAATAAATGCTATCACGTGACCTACAAACCTGGACGTGTAAAATGCATCTGCTCTGAGTGACACAACTGGAGTCAGAGCCCCCATTTATTTGGGGTGTGGCAACAAATAACCAGCTGCAATTTGTACGGAAATATGTGAATGTTAATTTTTGGTAATAGTAACGATTAGAATGCGCTGCTCAGTCCAGGATTCTGATTTCTTACGGCACTGAACACAACTGAAACCAAGATCACTTCAAGGTAACCTAGTTAAACCTAGAAGCTTCTCATTGTAACGACTGTACTATACCAAGAAAAAAGAACAATGCAATAAACTTTTCTGCCTTTCTGATTTATAACACAGTATAACATATATGTTATATAGAGTAAGAGCAGATATGTAAAAAGGCGGATAAATGAATCCTGTTTTAAATACTATTATATACATAGCTGTAACAATTATTATTGCACAGACCCAGCCAACTGGGGGCTCAGAAGAACTGTTGCTGTGTTGTACGCATTGTGTGTATTAAAGTGGTATGCATGCAAGTGTGTATGTGCAGTCGGGAGTGAATGGGGTTAGTTAGATTGCACGGCTGTGTGTGTGAGTGGTGGGGGAGGAGCATTTAAACAAGTGTGTGTGACAGTTTTTTGAGTGAGAGACAGTATCTGCCTACAGTGTGAGACTGGAAGCCAGCAACAGTTGTTTGTGATCAATAAACAAAAGTCTGAATGACACTCACCTTGTCAGCTGGCGCCGCAAAGAAAAGGGACGGTGGTACATTATATTCACACAATTATTGTTTTGAGATTCAGCTTTTACTAGGGAGCTCCCCTAAGTTCCTTGTTTAGAAAGATACAGGGTATTAATGTTTGTGACAGAGTAGCCGTGCGGATGCGTTCACTTGCTGCTGAGTGACAGTCAAGAGATCAACACGGAGGTTGACGTTGATACGCCCTGCAGGCGAACAGGATTTATTTACATATCAACACACTAAACAGCTCAAATGACTAGGGCTGCAACGAAGGGAACATTTTGACCTTCAAAGGTTCGGAACACATTACCGAAAGTCACCTTTGCTCTTGTGGCTCGCCCTCTTCCTTCCTTCTACATGGTGCCCAATGGGGGTAATGGCCCAATGGTTGTCGGGGCCCATCTCTCGGCTGGCTGTATTAACGCTGGATAGTGGTGGTTCTCTTCCTCTCTATTCTTACTTGTCAGTTCGCTTGTCGTCTCCCTCTCCCCCTCCTTGTGTCATTCCTGCTGCTCTTATCCTCTCAAGGTCGTTACAATAGAGTACGTGAATGACGTCTGCCGAACTTTCGAAGGTTTAAAATAATCTTCGAATCCCTGCCTAGCAAACGAACCTTCGAACCTTCGGACACAGCCCTACACCTGACATTACCCGCAACGGCAGCGCATGGAGCGCATACAACAACACCGTGTACGAAAACTTTGGTGGAAGCTACAATCTCTGAACTAATCGTCTCTGTTCAATAATAAACTAACGTTGCAGAAGAGATTGATCATGGCGGATAAAATACGGCTAGGGCGGATATGTGACAGGCAGATATGTGACGGACTAATGTATAAGATTGAGAAAATTACGAAGATCCTTATCCTGTTATAGCTTTGTGCAGGAAGACCCGTCTCGTGATTACCAGGCTTTTCATTTCAATGACAACCACTTAAAATAACTCTCCAAATCCAACTAGTTTCAGATGAGGCACAAAAGGTACCACCTAAACGCATGAGTATTGCTATTGCGCTGCCGTTCACTACAATACTGCAGCTGCACTGCAGAAATTAAAAATGATCTTCAAGAACAGTGTATATTTTGTTGAGTCTGTCGGAGCATTACCGTCATATTTAACCAAGAAATTAACAAATCTTCCGTTGTAGGTTTTATCAGTGTTTTTCAACCAGGGGGGTACTGCCCCCAAAGGGGTGTTCTGAAGCCAAAGGGGGTTTTTTACATCCAAGAGGGCGGGAGGGGGGCATTTTAGCTGAAAAAGGGAGAGTTGTGTTTTCTTATTTAAAATTAAGGAAACTTATTTTAAAATGTTGATTAACTACTTACACACAATGTGCCAGTGAGGTACTCACTGACGTTTGCACTATAAGATTGTGCATACATCAAGTCAGAAATGTGTGTTGCTACGCCACAACGTCACTGCCATTTGTGCTATCTGGGCTTGTCAAGCAACTGTAATGGTCCAATTAGAAAAAAGCAGCCGTTCATTGTGCCTGTTGCCATGTTACGGTTCACGGCTGAATTTCTCAGTTTATTCTTATTGTTATTTAGTGATATGCATTTGAGGAGATTTTTGGAATCGGTTCTGAACAAATATACAAACAAATAGACTGCAAAAACTGGAGATACACAAAATATGTTTTGCAAAGAAAACATTTTCACACTGTACATATAAGATATGATTCGGAAACTATGCTTCTTTTGTGATGTTCCGACAATATTCTGCAATCTATGAAATTGCCCTGTATAATTAAAGTTAAAAAAATAATCAATAATCTTTGTGTTATATGTGTTAATATGTGTTAATATGTGTTAATGTTGGTATGTATAGTCATTGGTACATGGGATATAAATGGGTCTGTGTAACATGAGTGAATTAAAATATATTTGTATTTAGGCATAGGACTGCACATCACTCCACGTGCATATTAAAAAGTACATAGTGTGTGGACACGGGTGTGTACTAATTTAATTCCAATTGAATGATTGATTAGCAATCGAGTCTCGGTACAGCTGCATAAAAGCAGCATGTTTCACTCACTCTGGGTTGTGTGTGTTCAGTGAGTGGAAAACAGGTGTGGAGAGGAGAAAGTAAAAAGTAAATTAAATTAAATTCAAGCATATAATTGCTATTTCATGCTGCAAGGACCAGCATGATACTTGTGTGTTTGTTCGGACTCACCGTGTTTGTTTGTCTGTTCGTCCGTTGTTTGTTTAATATTAATCCGTTTTGTTTGTCTATTTATTTTGGCCTCAATTGCCATGTCTGTTTTTTGTTTAAATCTTTTATTTGTTGCACTCAATAAACGCACTGAGCGCCACAGCATCTCAGTTTCCACCTCAGTACTGCTTTTCTCTGTGTACTCCTTTCTGGCCTGATGTCACCTACAGCCAGCCTGTTCACAATGTGAGATTGAATTATTCTCCAGGTAATTAAAAAAGAAATAAAAACTTTAAAAAACCTGTTATTGCTGTAATAAATATTTTGAAGACCCTTTTTCTCTAAGAGTGAATGTGTCAATTATAGTTATCAAATGTATTTGACAGAAATGATTTTTTTTAATAATCAGTTTTACTAAAAACATAATAGTACTCACTCGAACCGGTTCATCGGTTCCAAAGCAGGAACCAGGTATCCGATTTCAAAGGAACCGGTTCACACATCTCTATTGCTAGCCACACCATGGCGCAAGCAAAGAAGATATGTCAGCAATATTCCATAATAGCAAACATTTTATGTATGTATCTACATGTTGATTACACCAGTGACTGGGATTTAATTGTTTTTGTTTTATGAATTATTGCTCTGTAATTCTCTGAACTAGTCACTGGTACAATTCTCTGAATGTAATAAATAACTGATGTTAATTAAACGGTACTGTTAATCAGCAATCTTTTTTTTTTTTTCTGTGGCATGGAGCAATGACTAAACTCAGCTGATCCTTAAGGGGTGTTGTTACGAGAAAGGTTGAGAAACACTGGTCTATATTGTTTTTACTCCATGTGCTGTACACAGTATCTTAATATCTTAATTTGTTTCCAGTACTGTGGTACTGTCCACTAGGGGGAGTACTCTTACAGAGCTTGCATTTATTTAGCCATTTAGAACATAAGAATATAAGAAAGTTTACAAATGAGAGGAGGCCATTTGGCCCATCTTGCTCGTTTGGTTGTTAGTAGCTTATTGATCCCAGATCTCATCAAGCAGCTTCTTGAAGGATCCCAGGGTGTCAGCTTCAACAACAATAGTGGGGAGTTGATTCCAGACCCTCACAATTCTCTGTGTAAAAAAGTGTCTCCTATTTTCTGTTCTGAATGCCCCTTTTTCTAAACTCCATTTGTGACCCCTGGTCCTTGTTTCTTTTTTCAGGCTGAAAAAGTCCCTTGGGTCGACACTGTCAATACCTTTTAGAATTTTGAATGCTTGAATTAGGTCGCCACGTAGTCTTCTTTGTTCAAGACTGAACAGATTCAATTCTTTTAGCCTGTCTGCATATGACATGCCTTTTAAGCCCGGAATAATTCTGGTCGCTCTTCTTTGCACTCTTTCTAGAGCAGCAATATCCTTTTTGTAGCGAGGTGACCAGAACTGAACACAGTACTCTAGATGAGGTCTTACTAATGCATTGTAAAGTTTTAACATTATTTCCCTTGATTTAAATTCAGCACTTTTTCACAAAGTATCCGAGCATCTTGCTGGCCTTTTTTATAGCTGCCCCACATTGTCTAGATGAAGACATTACTGAGTCAACAAAAACTCCTAGGTCTTTTTCATAGAGTCCTTCTTTAATTTCAGTATCTCCCATATGATATTTATAATGCACATTTTTATTTCCTGCGTGCACTATCTTACACTTCTCTCTATTAAATGTCATTTGCCATGTGTCTGCCCAGTTATGAATCTTGTCTAGATCATTTTAAATAACCTTTGTTGCTGCAACAGTGTTTGCCACTCCTCCTATTTTTGTGTCGTCTGCAAATTTAACAAGTTTGATTACTATACCAGAATCTAAATCATGTAGATTAGGAATAGCAGAGGACCTTATACCGATCCCTGAGGTACTCCACTGGTTACCACACTCCATTCTGAGGTTTCTCCTTTAATCGGTACTTTCTGTTTTCTACATGTTAACCACTCCTTAATCCATGTACATGTGTTTCCTTGAATGCCTACTGCGTTCAGTTTGAGAATTATTCTTTTATCCGGGACTTTGTCAAAAGTTTTCTGGAAATCTAAATAAACCATGTCATATGCTTTGCAATTACCCATTAGTGATGTTGCATCCTCAAAAAAATCAAGCAGGTTAGTTAGACATGATCTCCTTTTCCTAAAACCATGTTGTCTGTCTCCCAAGATACTGTTACCATATAGGTAATTTTCCATTTTGGATCTTATTATAATTTCCATAAGTTTGCATATAATAGAAGTCAGGCTTATTGGTCTGTAGTTACCCGATTCAGTTTTGTTTCCCTTTTTGTGGATCGGTATTATGTTTGCAATCTTCTAGTCTGTCGGTACAAACCCTGTGTTAAGAGACCGTTGCATGATCTTGGTTAACAGTTTGTAAATAACTTCTTTCATTTCTTTGAGTACTATTGGGAGGATCATATCCGGCCCAGGGGATTTGTTTATTTTAAGAGCTCCTAGTCCCTTTAACACTTCTGCCTCAGTTATGCTAAAGTTATTTAAAACTGGATATGAACTGGTTGACATGTGGGGCATGTTGTCCGTATCCTCCTTTGTAAAAACTTGTGAAGAGTAATAATTTCATATATTTGCTATTTTTTTTTTCTTCATCTATGATTTTGTCATTTGTATCTCTTAGACATTTAGCTTCCTCTTTGAATGTTCTCTTGCTGTTGTAATATTGGAAAAACATTTTGGAATTGGTTTTAGCCCCCTTAGCAATGTTCATTTCTATTTCTCTCTTGGTCTTTCTAACTTCCTTTTTGACTTGCGTTTGCAGTTTCGTGTACTCTTTCTGTGTACTTTGTTTTTGGTCCCTTTTTAATGCTCTGTAAAGTGCCTTTTTTCGCTGAATATTTTTTTAAATGATCTATTAAACCATTTTGGCAATTTAGCTTTACATTTAGATTTGTCTACTTAGGGATGTAATTGTTTTGTGCCTATAGTGCTACATTTTTGAAGAACAGCCATCCTGTTTCTGTGGATGTTTTCTCTATTTTACTCCAATCTACTTTTGTTAGTCTCTGTTTCATACCTTCACAGTTTGCTTTTCTAAAATTGTAAACCTTAGCTTTAGTCATTACTTTTGGGGTTTTAAAAAGCACTTCAAATGAGACCATGTTGTGGTCTGAGTTTGCCAGTGGTTCTCTGACCTCTGTTTTAGTTATTCTGTCTTCGTTATTTGAAAAGACTAAATCAAGGCATGCCTCCCCTCTAGTCGGTGCCTTGACAAATTGTGTTAGGAAGCAGTCATTTGTCATTTCCACCATTTCTATTTCATCCTTCGTGCTACCCACCGGGTTTTTCCATTTTATATGGGGGAAGTTGAAATCCCCCATTAGTATGGCTTCTCCCTTGCTACACGCATTTCTAATGTCATTGTATAACAGATTATTTTGCTCACTGTCTGAATCTGGCGGTCTATAGCATGCTTCTATTATTATGCCCTTTGAATTTTTGTCTGTTATTCTGACCCATATTGATTCGGCTTTATTTTCTTTTTCCAGGTTTAACACCTGGGCTTCAAGACTGTTTTCTCCAAGTAGATCGATTCCCTTTTTATTAAATGCAGTCCGTCCCGTCTATACAGATAGTCCTTGTTGTAGAATGTGGTCCAATAATCAAGATATGAAGCCTTCCCGTGTGCACCACATCTTCAGCCATGCGTTTAGATTAATTATTTCCAGCTGTCCATATGGTCCTTTGCAAGGTGCCGGCAGTATACCAGAATATACCACAGTTTTGGTCTTGTCTTTTAATTTCCTTCCTAGCTCTCTGAATTTGTTTTGCAGGGATTTTGGTCTGTCTCTTCCAATGTTGTTTGTACCAATGTGGACCACTACTATCGGGTCATCTCCTGTTCGTTCTAGGAGCCTGCCCACGTTCTCAGTGATGTGCGTGACAGAGGCTCCTGGAAGGCAGCACACTGTTGTAGTAAGGGGGTCCAAACTGTGAACTGAACTTGCTGTGTTTCTCAATATGGAGTCCCCAACAATCATGACCTCCCTTCTTTTTGCTGTCTGGTTACCACTGTTTATAGGGTCCTGGATGTTGTTCCTTACGTTCTCTCGATGTTGGTTTTGCCCCTATAAAATTCTGAAGTGGCTCAAATTTGTTGGCTGTTTTGATTTCTGGTGGTTGTGTTTGACGAAGTTTCTTTTTTTCCCTGCTTCTGCCTACCTCAACCCAGCTGTTCTGACCTTCTATCTCCCTGGTGGCTTTCAGTCTGTTAGGGGTGGTACAGACTTCCATGAATTGTGGGTGTGCCAGCTCCTCAAGATCCTGTTGCTGTCTCATTTCTTCCAGCTCCATTTCTAGCACACTTACTACTTTATGCAAGTCCTGGATCGTGCGGCACTTTACGCACACTTGGTTTAGCTCTGCTGGGTTTTCTCGGATTTCCCACATCATGCAGGTGTTACAGATTACTGGCTTGAAGACCATGTTAATTTTTTTTTTTGAAGTTTAGTTTCTATTGCAGCTGTCAACCTGCTTTCAAACTGCATCTAAACTGCTCTGCACTTTTCCAAGCCTGTTCTCCCACGCTGTCGCTTCCATTCGCTGTCGCTGGGAAAACGGCCTCATTTGTAGCTGCGTTGTTCTGTTGTGCTGTTGGCTCCTCCCCTTCTCCGTGTCTCAGAACGGCACTGAATTTGAATCAGCTGCTCCAAGTTTCAGCTTGTTTGTTATCAGAAAAACACACAGCTGTTTGACTTTGACCTGCAGTGTTTTCTCAATGTCCTGTGTTTTCTGATTAAAGCAATTAAAGATGTAATTTCTCCTTACTGCTTCTAAACTGCTCTGCACTTTTCCACACGTGTACTTCTCCCACGCTGTCGCTTCCACTCGCTGTCGCTGGGAAGACTTCTTATTTATAGACTTCTTATTTCCTCAAAGCAATACGCTTCAATGGAGGATGTTTTGGGCCAACCAGACAAACTAGGTAATGTCTGTGTATTACACGATATCCTAACTTTGGAAAGCACATGCCAGTGGTTCAGTGAAATACATAAGCTACCATGTTAGCAGGGGTATGTCTGAATACTGTTAAACATGACGCCTTGCATGGATTTGTGACAGGGTACTGTGTCACATGCATGGGTAACCGCAGATAGGCAACACAGGGAGACATGGAGGAGGCACGAAGGATTTATTGACACAAAACAGAAAGTAAATAAACAGGTCATGTGACACTACCAGCGATGGTAACGCACAGAGGACACATACAGTAAACTGTAAAAAATGCAAAATAAAAGACTGTACAAAAACTACAAATAAAAGGTGCCTGCTCCAGGAACCTGCTACACTAGGTAACCCAATGTGCAGGACAATCGCCATGCTACACCATCCAACAGAATTTTTTTTTTTAAACAGGTTGCTTTAACAGATACCCTTGGATAACATGCAAACCAAAGCCATAAAATACATCCTGTATAAACTGTCCTGTGTACGACTTGTACGTGTAACAGGTGCAATTTGAATTTGCACTGTTCCTTTAAAATCTGTATAGCTAGTTCAATAGTGCCTCGTTTGAGGTCAAGGGTAAGACCCCATCTGCGCAGGAGCAAGTCACTCCGGGCTTGCTTCTTACAGGTGAGGCTGTGTGTTTGAGGTGCTCTGATTTATAATATTATCATTTCGATTTTTACACATATTTTGTTAAACTATCTGATCGGTATATATATATATATGTTTGTTATAAGATACACATATAGAGCATTATGTGGTATGAAAAAAATGTTAAAATAATTTTTGTATGCTGAGTGCGGTGAAACGTGGTTAGCACGTGTTAATATTGTGTACACTAGAAACGTAAATGTGATTGTTTTTTTGGTATTACACTTATTTTATTTAAAGTGACTCCGGGATTGCTTCTTACAGACCCGACGCTGCACGTGCAGATCAATAAAAGCTGTTGATTTATGAAATGTCGTCCTGTCTGCCTTACGTGAGTGGAAATCAGCGCACACGAAAAGAGCGGGAAAAAAGAGTTTCAACGCATAGTACTGTTTGCAAAGAAGGGGTTACATATGCAACCAAGGCCATAGAAAATGGTGACTGTTGGCATTGAAATCATCTTTATAAGGCCAGGGCATTTTTAAATACACCTTTTTTAAGCACCTTTAAGCTGACAGAAGAAAAAAGAACTCAATAAAAGAACGAGTAAAAACACTGTTTATGAGAGGAGTTCACATTGAAAAGAAAAGGGGAAAAAAAGCAATGTAATGCAGTCCTCTCTTCCATCATGCAGCAAATAGACACACATCTCAATTCTACATGGAGACCTGCAAATGACTGATTACTATTACAAACTCTGTCCTAAAAGTTACATAACTGTTAACAATGCCTGGCTTATTTAATTTGATCAATAATCACACTTTCTGTAATTACCCATTTCATATTTACATTTTCTTTTACATTTTCTTTATTGCACGTCCTGTAAAACTTTAACACATCTTAGTAAAAGAAAGTGGAAAATACAGCACACTGAGCCATATCAAACTCTTCAATTGACTCCTTTTTGCAAAGAAAAAAAAACAAGTCAGTGTTAGAAAATGAGAAACAACTTGAGCATACTGTACAAACAATATCTTCAACTCAAATATCTTGAGACTGCTGTACAAACAATATCTTCAACTCAAATATCTTGAGACTGCTGTACAAAAATTATTTTAAACTCAAATATCTTGAAATACTCATGGTCCTAGTTCTAGTTGTAAAATGAACTGGTGGTTTTCTGCTTTCAGAAAATAGATGTTCATTTAAGACTAAATTATGCACCATGTTCAGATAGACCTTGATTTTTCTATCACAAAATTGATTCTTAAACCACATTGGACACACTACCTGTGTAACATGTTGTAACACTTCTTACACTGCCCCACTCCTGTACTGCAATGTTGTAATTAAGCAGACTTTTGAATGCTGGTACACTGAAGGCTGAAAACAAACTCCACACAGATAATCTTAGTACAAGTATAGTAGCATCTACACACATTAGATAAAGACAACAATCACAGATTACAGGATTATTAACAGCATATTAACAAAACAAGAGAGAGCGAGAGAGAGAGAGAGAGAGAGAGAGAGAGAGAGAGAGAGAGAGCGAGAAAGCTCTCAGAAGAACAAACAGCATTTGTACACAAACTACACACACTAGAACTAACCACCTAAGACTATCAGTTACCTCTAGACACTCCTATAACACTGCAAGAGATCAAAGAACAGCTCAATGAAATACAGCCAGGGAAATCCTGTGGGACAGACATGATCCTAAATGAGATGCTGAAATACAGCACTCCCAGACTACAGCAAGCATTGATAAAAATATTCTATTTAGTTTTCCAACCTGGACACTTTCCAAAAATATGGTTTGAAGGTCTCTTCACACCAAAATACAAGAGTGATCAGTTAGACCCAAAAAATTACAGAGGTGTTTGTGTCAGTAGCAACAAATTATATTGTGCCATCATAAACAAAAAAATAGTACAGTTCCTTAAAGATAAAGACAAATTACATAAAAGTCAAATAGGATTCCTGCCAAACCACAGAACTATAGACCATATTTACACCTTAAACCGTCCTATAGACAAACACTAAAAATGGTAAGATATTTACTTGCTTTATAGATTTTTGCAAATGCTTTTGATTCTATCTGGCACCCAGGTCTGATATTGAAACTGTTGCAGAATGAAATAGGAAGAAAGTATATGGCCAGATCAAGAAGATGTACTCCAGCATTGTCTGCAGGGTCAAAATCAAGGGCAAAAGAAAGAATGCTTTCAGACAAAACATAGGTGTGAGACAGGGCTGCTGCCTGAGCCCAGTCCTCTTTAATCCCTCACTCCTAGGGCTACGGCTCGGAGACGCTAACATCGACTGTCTGCTTTATGCTGGCAACTTACTTCTTCTTCACCAGCACAAGAGGGTTCAACAGAGCTTAAACCTGTTAGATCAATACTGCAAAACATGGGCACTGAAATTAAATTCAAACAAGACCAAAATGATGACCTTCCAAAAGAAAGCCAAAAATAACAGTAAGAAATATCAATTGTATTTCAGTGGGGAACTACCAGAGCACACAACCAGCTACACCTACCTAGCAGTACAGTCTCTGCAAGAAAAAGCACGGCGGGCATTCCATGCCATAAAGACCAAATTCTATATCAATCCACCAGTTAAAATCTGGAACAAACTATTCAATTTGACTGTGTTATTCTGACCATTTCCCTCTATGGGGGTGAGGTCTGGGGTCCAACCTTGAACCAGGATTACAATAACTAGGATAAAACCCCAACAGAAAGTATGCATTTGCTATTCTGTAAAAATGTGCTCAAAGTGCACAGAAGTGCTTCAAACAATGCCATTGGAGCTGAGTTCGGGCTATACACACTACTGTTCGACATTGAGAGATGAGTCTGGAGGTTCTGGTTACACCTGAAACAGAGCGACCCAAAATCGTTACAGTCTATAGCTGTCAATAGCCAGGAGCAATCAGACACAGTGAGTCACTTTGTGAAAAAGATTTCTGAGCAGAGCAGGACTGACACAACAAACTGTAACATCAAAAACAGAAACTCCCAAAAGAGGCTGATCAATGCCATCAGCAAGGAATCTGAAAATCGATTCATGGCACTCTGGACTACACAGATCAACAAGCACAAAAAATGTAAATGGGCCTTGCATAGACCCATGGAGAGAAGACTGTGTACCCAGTGTGACTCCCTAAAGTAAAAGCCTCTACCATTCAAGTATAAATAACAGCATCATGAGAACCAGAGTCCAGCGAATACCAAATACACTCTGCATTTCTGTATAAGATTCTTCAATATGAGAAATTATTTCATGAGAATTATTAAGCATAATGAAAGGCAAAACTAGCAGCTGTGTGTTTTTTTTTTTTTTTTTTTTTGTTGCTGTACATTTCTCTCTATCAGGCAATTCTCAGAATTATGCTTTCCATTTTGATAATGATAATCTTTATTATCATTATCAAAAGAGAAATGCTTTTTATAACAAAACCAATCAAAAATTCTATCTAATGTACATTGAAAGATTAGGAATGTTTTTAGATTCTCCAAAAATATTTGGAAATTGTAAAAAAAAAAAACCTCAGATTTTTACATTTTGACATCAATGGGCTGTTCTAGCCTAAGGTTCTGTTATGTTGAACTCATGTTATTTGTGGTGGATTAGAAAACGATTTAGTATCATTAGCCAATCAGCTTCCAGCTTTAGCGGGCTTCTATCAGACGGTAGATGCCCGCTGGAACATCACAGCATCAACTATGAATCAAAATTTTCTGAGGAAGTGCTGGCTTTTTCTGTTTGACTTGCTTTAATGAAAAAGCTTAGTTCACATCTATTGGCCAGCAAATACTAAACAAAGATACAATTGGTCCAAATGTATTTCATTATCCACCAAAACTAGCCAATTCATACTTGCCACTGACAAAAGCCACCAGTTCTCTACCCATAACTTGAGAATCAGCCAACAACCAACTAATACATAAAATGTTCAGTAATAGTGTTCCATTCAGGTATCTGGCTCTGGAAAAGGGCTGTACAGTGGTCATTGAGATGTACCTTTGTTATCCTTCGCCACAGCTTGTCTGGCAAGTAGAGGTTCATTGCTAGATATTCCATTCTCTGGAATACCCTCTCCACACTAATGCATAATCAACACAATGAAACCACATACTTGCCATGAACTTCATTCACAATCACGGCTTCCAAACGTGATTATCTCGTATTACATAGGTAGTTACAATAGTTTAGCTCGCAGTAAAAGAATTAAAGACATCCAGAGATTTTCTCTAGCCAGGTAATTCACTGCTCAACTAGACATAGGTGTTCAATTAGGACATGATTAAACCAGATCCTGGACTGTATAATACCATAGTTACCAGCTCCTTTTGTGAACAGTTCCAAAGAAATCACAGGACGCAGTGACCTTTAAACTCTGCTCGTTCCATAGCAATGAAAAAGGTGGGACCAGCAAAGTTTAAGTTACTTATACTTTAATAATAATATTGTAATGGATTAATAATATGGATACACAGCTTGCTGCCAGACAAAGGCATCTAGTAATGTTTTCAGTGGCAAAATATTCATTTTCTAATGAGCATCCACGTCAAACTAGTTTAATTTCAGAAAGATTTAAAGATCATCGCTGTTAAAAATATTATGATAAAAGGTAGCTTTCTCCTGATGAAATAGCTGGCAGAATGGTTTACTGTATGTTGTACCTGTAACACCTAATTACATTTGAATTTATTCTCAACCTGAAATGTTCATTCACAGTGTGAGTTATCTTAAAATGGGGTTTGGAGTAAGAAATGTATTGTTAAGCACTCATTTTAAATAGAATATTTTGTTTGAAAAAAGCTTAACGCAGAAGGCCGCTGCCACACACTGTAGTTTGATACTTGGATAGACCGTTTTTAGGAAATAAACTGCAACAACATTTTACCAAATCAGATTTTTTTGTCTATGACATCAAAATGATTAATCTTCTTGAAGACATTTACTATATAACAATAAGAAACAATGGCAACTGCTTCCTGACTAGAAAACATATTAGGCCCCATATTAAAAAAAAATCAATGTCATGCATCTAATTGTAAACTAAACAGATCATTTTTACACTTCTGCGGTTTTGGAAGTCTATTTAAAACATGTCTGTGTACTTGTGCATCTATTATTTTGTTCTGATTAGAGCTCTCTAGAACAAAGTGCATAAATCAAGAGAGGACAGGGCCAAAAACACAATGGTCTAACAGAGATATATACACTCAGTAACAGCATGGGAAGATGTGCCATAATTTGACCACTTTAAAATAAATAAATAAATACAACTTACCCATAGATTTGTTTTCAGCAGCAGTTCACATTAAATAATACTGATGGAGGTACAACTTACTAGGTTGTCAGGATAAACAATAAATGAATGAAAGAAAATTGGAGAAAACAGATTTAGAAGTTTGAATGTAGGCTATAAACTGTATTGCAAGTTGCACCTTGTCAGGTTTCTGCATCGGCTTCACACCTAAAACATCTCAGGTTAATCAGTTGTGATGTCTCACATGTTTTAGTTTTTTTTTTCATACGGAAGTATGCAGTAAGGTATTGTAACATGTTTTTGTGTTGTACAATTTATATATTTATAATTACATGATACTGATGATTTAAGGTCTGATGATTTAAGGTCTTTTGAAGCTGAGCCACTCTCAGGTGAAATGTAAATGGCCTGGGGCAAGTATTAAAAAAACAACAGGTATTGAAATCTGATCACTCGCCAACACCGCCTTGCATGGAGTAGTGGAGATAGTGCCGAACTACAGCCTGCTAAATTGCTTTTTAGATTTCTCATTGTGAATTGATAATAGACGTCTTCTAGTTCTGCAGTTCAACCATATTATGTATTATTAGTAGTATTATTATTTAATATTGCACAGTTAAGTTTTAATACTGCTACTACTACTAACAAATAAATAATCATTTCCATTACATGAAATTAGGTGTAAAACTTCATGCTGATATTGAACTCCAACTAATAGACTTCTTTTGCTGTAAACTAATGTGATCCATCTGTGTTTCCTTCCATCTGATGATGCAGATATCCTTCTGCCCGGTGTTGATGGCTGAAGTGTAATGCTGGCTCTAGGTATCAGCCTATTTTGCCTCTCTGTCACATCAGCACACACACACAATGGCTGCAATGCTGGCTCCAGAGATCAACCACAGTGTGGCCTCCCAGTATGACAACCGTCTAGACACAGCTGAGTAGGGTACTTCTCTGGGGTCTTCAAGTGGACACCTTCCATTCTTGGTGTTTCGTCAACTAGTCCATGACACCTTCAGAGGTGATTCTGTCCCAGCATCACCCCCCTCCGTCCCCCACTCAGCTAAGCCCAGCTTACTTACCTTTCTTTACATTAACATTTTTTTTTTCTTCTGTGCTTTAGTTCCCCAAACAGAATCGTTTTGTCTCAACCAGAGTCAGTTGCTGCTCCTCTCTGCTTCTTCAGATAAGTTCTTCACAATGTGTTGCAACTCTTGACCACTGAATCCGATGTCTCTGAGAAACCAGGTTGTGGAGTTTGCCACAAATCCTTGACAACCCACCTCCGCTGGGTAAACCTGGACTCTCCATCCTCGCTGTTCTGCTTCAGCAGCTAGTTGAGCATACCGAAGTTTCTTTCTTTCATGCGCCTGATCCACAGCATCCTCCCATGGCACTGTTAACTCTACAAAGTGAAGAAGGCGTGCTGATCCAGACCACAAGACAACGTCTGGTCGAAGGTTAGTGGCGGCAATCTCAGATGGGAAAATAAGCTGTTATCCAACAACTGCCAGCATTTTCCAGTCTCCAGAAGCTTTCAGTTGTCCTTGATTACATATTTTTCATCCTAGAAAAATGAATAAGATGGACCGCAAAATGGGAGGGAGCATCTTTGAGACAAGGCTGGGGGCTGGTGGGAGAGTGCTTGAATGGTAACAAACGCCAGTCAAAAGGAGTTGGAACACAATGTGACCGAGAGGGCGAGGTTACTGGGCCATCTAGGGCAGATGCTACTCCGGCCCCTCTCAATATACCGGACCTGTGGTACTCAAGCACGGACATAGTTTGGGGCCAACATGATGACCCAACACTAGTGCACGCTTGGGGGCAGGTCTGGTCTATTGAAGGTAAGGATGTTGATGGCACTGGGGCGCTAGTATATCCACATGTCAGTTTCAGTGTGCAATTACTGTATAGAGTAAATCTAGCCATGGGCACAGGACAGCCTGTAACACAAATATTCGTTCTCCCATCTTGTCGGATCGAGGTCATGAGGCTGGCGCATGATATCCCTTTTGCGGGGCACCTCGGAGCTGAGAAGACAAGTGAGCGGATATTGGCTTGATTTTATTGGATAAGTCTTCATACTCATACTGATGTGTTGAGATATTTAGCCACATGCTCAGACTGCCACCGAGTAGCAACGGGTCAAGTGCACCCCGCCCCTTTGTTTCCAATGCCGATTATCTCCACTCCATTTGAACGTATTGCAATGGACAGTCGGCCGTTTGCTACCTTCTGACTCTGGGTATGCGCATATATTATTAATGGTAGATTATGCAACACGATACCCAGAGGCAGTTCCATTGAGATCCACGTGCTGGTGCAAAAGCCACCGATTTAATGCAGATTATGGTTAGAGTAGGGATCAATAGTTTAGCTCGCAGTAAAAGAATTAAAGACATCCAGAGATTTTCTTTAGCCAGGTAATTCACTGCTCAACTAGACATAGGTGTTCAATTAGGACATGAACTCGACTGATCACGGAACCAACTTTTTGTCTAGCTAGGCGATCTCTGAGTAGGAGCACATGCTTCACCACATTTTCGGACAAGCCTTTTTGCTCCACCCACCCCTCTCTCAGCAGATTGAGGATGCCACGAGGCTGTCGGCAGTACAAGAGCTCAAAGGTGGAGAACCCTGTCGAGCTCTGCGGCACCTCTCTCACTACAAAAACGAGGAAGGGAAGAAGTGATGCCCAATGTTTTTGCTCTTGTGTTACAAATCATCTCAGCATCGACTTCAAGGTCTGATTAAAACGTTCCACCAAACCGTCCGTCTGTGGATGACAAACAAACGTCTTGATGGGGCGTATTTTTAATATTTTATATACCTGCTGTGTATTGCTGTGTATTTTTATTTTCTGCTTGGTCAACACACCCTTGGATTACAAAATAAAAACAAACCATTTCACCCATACTTTGTTGTCTGTTTGTTATTGGATTACTGCATCTGTACTTCTCCTGGTCTAGTCATTACCACTTTGCCACACTGCTTTACTGCTTTCTGGAACATAACCAAATCAGGACAGCAACAACAACCTTAACTGGCGGCACAACGCCCTTTTATAACATAGCTCCGCCCCTTATTTTAATCGGGTGCCGGTGTCACAGGAAATAAGTTAGCTGTGAAATAAGTTAGATGTGAAATAAGTTAGCATTTGCCTTTTTGAGCCTTCTATACGAATCTCAGAGCTTAAAGGCAAGGTTAAGCCATCTCCATTTTCTGCCGGTAAACTTTAATTCAGAAAATTGTTTTACTTTTAAAAATATTGCCATGATCTTTATTAAAGCTATGATCTACGTGGTTAAAATAGAAAACACATTGTTATAATATTAATAACACTTTTTATTGTATCATGTTGTATTTTATTTAATAACAGCTGTTAACTTTAAGCTACTACAAAGTCATGGTCAGGCTATTTATTTTATGTGCATTATGTTAAATCATTATAATAACACTTTTTAAATAATATGACAATATCTATTATTTAACATTCCCAGATTAAACCATCATCAGAGTTGTTATTTTAAGTTTGTAATCACCAGATATTTACATTATAGGTTTTCTTTGTACAAATATTACCGAAAGAGAAATAAATACGATATTCTGTATTGGTTACGACATATCAGAAACAATTAAGCATTACTATTTTTATGTGCAATTAAATTATTACAGCTGTCAAGTCACAAACCCCTCCCCTCTACAATGTATACTGCCCAGGCCCACCCCAAAAAAGGCGCAAAATCTAAAACTATTTGTTTTTATAAAATATACAAAAAACAAAACCAGACCGCAACACAAGCATCGATCTGTAAGTACTGCACTCTAATTTATCATTCATAATACAGGTGTGTGTATATACACGTCCATATATATGAAGTCTGCGTGTGTTTCTTCATATGATCGTATGAAAGTATGTATAGGAGACCAATCTATCTATATAGCCCTTAAAACACCATCTTTCACTAAAAACGTATACGTTTTCTATATATATTAAAACAGGTTTAGATATTCCCACATATAGACTTGATTAAAACGTCAAAAACAGTATTCTCTGTATTAATAAAAGTGTTTGCACCCACTTCCCCATAACATTTATTAAAAAAAAAAAATAATAATAGTTAAATTTACTTACGCCACAGTATGATTGACACAACATTTTTTAAAGGAAATAAACATTTGGCAAGTAGTGATTTTAACTCTGCATAAACATGACTTATACTGACAAATAATGTTTTTAAAATATTTATTTTTGCTAAAAACCACACTGCACATCCAAACACAGCTAGTGCTTTAAATGTGCATTTAAATAAAATGTATTTATAAAAAAACTTAAACGTACATTTACACTTTGATAAATAAGACGACAAATGTTACTTTTTTAAACAGAAAAATAATGTCTGCAATACACTACGATAAATATGATGTCAAACGTCACATTTTTAAACCAAAAAATACAGTCTGCTGAAACTGTTTTCGTTTCTTAAAAAAATACAAATGGCGTCTGTAAAATCTTGGATAAATCTCCACAGAACCTTGCGTTTAACTTCTAAAATCCGTGCATGCGCAGACAGGCTCAAAAAGGCAAATGCTAACTTATTTCACGGCTAACTTATTTCCCGTGACACCGGAGCTTTAAACACATCCCATTGTCCTCAGCCGCACACCAGGACCAATGGGCACAGACAAACAACAGCCAATTACCGGGGAGACACAGACAGCACCACACGCGCAGGTTACATTTACACATAGTGACAGAGACAGGGATATACAAGCAAACGACGGGAAATACAGAGAGGAAAGGGAACACAACACAGCGGGAATTACAGTACGAAAATACAGTAGGAACACAGTACAAAACATAATTGCACGGAACGCTACATTGCCACTACTTCAGTCTCTTTTTGTCCTCAAAAAGTTCAACAGGGTGCAATGCCCAAGAGTGACGCGACACAATGAACTTCCATGCTTCCACAACAACCCTTTACCGCCTTGACTGTAGCACAAGGCTCTTTGAACCAGCATGCAATTGCCCAACTGGGCTGGGCAGCGGAGGACACAAAGTCCCTGTAGCGAGCAGGTGGCCGATGGTGTCATTGCGCCCTCGCCTCACCTTGGGGGGAGTCTCTTTCAGGTCCGGAACTGGAGGAGAAGGCTGGTGTTGTTCGTGTCACAGGGGGAGCTGGGACTTCAGTCTGTGATATGGGGCGAGACAGTTGGGGGTGGGTCTTGCTAATCCCCAGTCATGTGCAGACATTGCTGAAGACCTTGCTCTTGAAATTCCACCCTTGGTCTGAGTGAAGCTCCTGGTTTGGCAGTGTGTAGGCTTCTGGCCACTTGGTGAAGTAGTCTCTAGCTGCCAAAATGAACTGGTTCCCACTGTCGGAGGTGGGGAAAGGGCATCCCCAGTAGCACCAGTTGCGGAGGTGTGCCAGCCATGCCGAAATTCCCTACCCCTGGCGCACAGTGGTTGGTCTGGAGTACGGCACGCCTGAATGAAGCAAGCCCCACTAGTTGCAGGCGGGACCCGCCGTTGGACGGAACTTGCCCTGTGTAGTGCAGGACGCCCTCTTGAAGATCCAAGGTGGTCCACTGTGACCACAACGCTTTCACCATCTGCGAGAGCAGGGCTGCTTCAGCCCAGTCGGTTCGCAGGTCTGTCTCTTTCCATTGTAGGAGCAGACTGAACTCTGAGTCCTGCCTCTGCTGCTCTTGCCACTCAGCTGGAGACAGGAGCTGCACCTCTCTCACTGTCACTGTGTCCTTCCTCTTCCAATGCCTCTCTCTCCCTAGCTTCCTGGCGGTCGCAGTATCCGCACCCCACATCACTGCACGGTCACCTGGCCAGGGAGTCAGCATTCCTGTGCTTCACTCCTGACCGGTGTCGGATGTCCAGGTCATAGGACTGAAGTGCCTCAAGCTAGCGGGCTACCTGTCCCTGAGGTTCCCTGAAGCACAGCAAACGCTAAAACGCGGCGTGATCAGTGCAGAGCACAAACCGGCGACCACAGAGGCTGGGGTGGTAGCGTTTGATGGCTTTTACTACCGCCATTAGCTCCCTCCGGGTCTCGCGGGTCATGCTTTGTGTTGGCTGGGGATGGCCACTGCTGCACGGCTGAGATTTTCCCTGGTTGGTAACGATGCCCTCTTCATTGACCTGGTGGCCGAAGAAGGTGGTCTTGCACCTGAACAGGTGGCACTTGTCTGGGTGCAGTCGCAGCCCGGTGGCCTGGGCAGCACCTGTCGCAGGTGGAGCAGGGCCGCTGATAAGGTTGGTCCATGTACCAGCAGGTTGTCCAGGTACACCACACATGCCTGTCTGGGGATGCCATCCAGCACCTTCTCCATCAACCGCTTGCCAAGGCATTGCACAGTCCAAAAGGCATGATGTTGAATTGCCAGAGGCCCCGAACGGTGGAGAATGCAGTCTTTGGTTTGGCATCAGGGACCAATGGGATGTGTAAGCTTTGAATAGAGGGGCGGGCTGAAGTAATAAGAGGCACTGCGACGCCCTATTGTTGTTGTGTCGTGGTTGCCGTGGTTCCGGAGTAGCTGACAGGGAGCTGAGAACTATGGGTGGGTGACTGAGGGAAAACGGTGCTGAATAAAGTTTTTGGAACAAGAAACCAACATGTCTGTCTATCCTGTTTTTTGCCTGTCCTGTGAAACACACAGTATAGTATATATATATATATATATATATATATATACACACACACACACACACACACACACACACACACATTAGACTCAAAACAATTGCTCGAAGTAGATGTTGATCACAAATTAAAAAAAAAAAAAAAAAAAAAAAAAAAGGTTTTACATTATTAGCGTGAAATACAATTAAAGCACTTGCAACAAACTGTATACAAAGCAACACAGTCTAACACGTTTGCCTAGAGATGTCTAGAGATATATTTTGCATTATTTTGCATATATGTGACATTAGTCAGTGTTATACATAACCAACCTGTTGGTTCAACAATAATATTCATAACTGCTGCGACTACATTTTGAACCTTTTTTGACCGGATCCGTTCTTGTGTTGTGGTCACGTTCACTGGTTCTTGATCAAAGATTACTTAACCCTGTTCTGTTGCGGTCAAAACGCACCCTAGTAAATATGCGACTGATAACGATAACAAGGCGACGTTTGTGCAATTGTTTCTGAAGGAACCATAAACTGGTTACTAAGCAACCCGGCTCTGAGCTTTTAGTATGTCAAGCTTTTAAAATGCCACAATAAAGTCAGTGAAACACAGTATTTAAGAACCACTAATTCATTAAAAAAAAAAAAAAAACAGGAAGCTGAACATTAATATCAGCCAAGAACAACTGAGTTACAAGTTTTTTGATGAAAACATAATTGTAGCCAACTTTTTTTTTTAAATCAGGCTTATGTGATTGTAAAATGTCACTTTTTGATATATTTACCACTGCTTAATCCAAGTTAAAAAATAAGATACAGGTGGGAACTGAACTTGAACTTGCTCATGGCCCCGCGGCAAAATTAACATCATTTTTTATTCTAAAATCCAACATTATTTAATTTTTAATATGCTCTGATACTCTCTCTTCCTTACCTTTTTTCTTTTAATAATGGTCTTCTACTCTCTTCCTTCAGATATTTTTGTGAGTAATAAACATGCCTGTATTTAAGTATTAATATTTTGTGCAGTCGTCTCTACTGACCGCCTGCTGAGTTCACATTCCTTAACAACGTTTTCTTCTTAATCTTAGCTAACGTTAGCCACGGTGCAGACCTTGGGTCAAACCAATATGTTCGTGTAGGGAGTGTATTGTGAATCTTGTGAACAACATTTTAAACTTGTTGCCATGGCCGCGCACTTCCTGTTGCGTGAGGAATGTGCATATGTGCGTGTTACGTCACATTGTCACAACAATAGAGAGATCACTTGGAGTTTCTAAACTGCATGTAAACCAAGCAACTGTTCTACTTTCTATGTCATTTAGGACGCGACTGGAAGTATATTTAAGAGCCATGGTTAAGAACAATTCATCTATCCAAAGAAATTATTTTTTGAACAGCCAACTACATGGATATGAAATAATCGAATTTGTTCAACAGTGCTTAGATCACAATAGTACACACACACTGACTTCCACTTTCATGTCAGGGAACTGATGTCCCATATGAGTTTATAAATGAAAGTCCTATTGAACTCAGAATACTAGTTTAGAATACTCTTGTGTAGTCTTTCTATTGAAAACCATGCCTTCACTTACCTATGGTGTAATATCTCTTCAAGTCGCTGCGACGAGGGCTGCGTCTTTGGGAATGTGTTGCATTGTTATCTTCTTTCTCTGAAGTGGTAGTCTTGGAAACAGGTGGGGACTTGTTGAGTTGTGATGAATGTGCATCTACCACCAGGGGACTAGAATATCCTTGTGCACTCATATCCACTGACTGGGACTTTTTCTTCAGTCTAGGAGTAAGAAAACACGGTAAACCTTAACGACAGCCTTAACATTTTTAGTTTTGCTTTGAAAAGGACGAATCAGTTGAGAAATGCATCTCAATATTATGCGTAATACTGTAGGTTTTGTTGTGCACATGAATTGAACAACAGCAATAACAGCAACTGTATGCACAACATTGTGTAAAACCACAATTCTCTAGAGAGAGTCCAGGTCCAAAAAGTAAAATAGACAGACCATCTTATAAGTCTAAATCCTATCCTATCTTTGACTATGACCATGTATATTGATCAGGATTGCTGTTTCACCCTGGTTATTAATATCACAAAAAAAAAAAAAACACGAGGGAAAAAAAGCCATGTAACTGAAAAAGCTTCATATATCCAGCTTAGATCCTCTAGTTCCTTTTATTTTCAGAGATCTAAAGTTTCTTATATGCTTAGTGGAAATGCTTCATTTCCAATGCAGTTTTCCTGCTGAGGTTTACACTTTGTTTTCCCTTTCCCTGACCTGTAGCACTTTAAATGTTATTCAAGTCCTTGGAATTGAAGACAAATAACAAATACAATGCAATTTAAAATCAATATCTTCCTACTGACTTCAGTTCAATGATTCCAGTAGATAAACAGTCAGCAAAACCCCAAAAGTCATGAATATCACATTATTGTTTATATTGTTTTCTGTGCGAAAACATCATAAATTATAAAACGGACATCTGATTTGCATTTTGTTAACAAACATTTAAATGCCCATATCACAAAACTATGATCTGGATGATGTTCTTCAGCCAGCTTGTTTTAAAAGTATGCTAGCCACAACCCGAAATGGTACAGGTGTGGCATTATGTCATATTAAACAAAGGGTGTTTCGATTTAGACGTAGAATTCTATATTTACATCACTTCTATATCACTTCTAATCTCTTCTTACAACTGGCTGCCCTATACATTAAAAGTGTCTACGTTTGCAGCACTAGAATATAAAGAAATGTGAGAGCCCAAATCCGTGAGTCATAAACTAAAACTGCACAATTAACTAATGAAATGGTCCTTTTATACTGTACACAACATGTTGATCCTTACTTTCATCTACCATTAACAACTTGTTTGATGATGTGGTTATAAAATATAAAACATTGAGAAAGTGACTTTTACGATAAAAATTGTAAACCAGGTAAATTAAACTATTTTTATGATATAAACTATATGAAAAACATAATTTCTCAAATTGTTAATAAATTACATAATCCTGAAGAAGTATAATAAGAACTTGCACAATAATTCAACACCTAAATGGTTTTCATGTATTGAACTCACTATAAAAATTGTGTAAAACTGTTTTTCAAATGACAAAACAATATATAAAAACCACTGCTGTTAATTCACTGTTTTTGACACCAACTTGAAAGTTTGAGGCAGGGTACTTGCTCAGGACAAACTTGCTCAAATCTGAATGAAAAAGGATTCATTTATACATAAACCTGAATTATCTAAATACCTACATAAAAAGTAGCAACTAGCCGGATCACAGATTATGCTTGAAGTGTGAATCGCTAGGTTAATTAACACTCTCTCATTCCCTTTAAATTGTTTATAAAGGGTTTATATTAGACTCATACTTCTATATATTATTATTCTAAGGATAATATATATCTATCCCCTATATATTTATATATGAATATATATATATATATATATATATATATATATATATATATATATATATATATATAGGGGAATAGGACTATACTTGTATCCTGGGTATTCAGTACCAGAGTATATATCACATTGCAAGTATTTACAAATAGAATTTCGATTCTGAGGAAGAATTCTCTGTGCAGTCACCGTATCCTGAATACTCTTATAACCTTGGTTATAGTTCTGAAGGCCTTTCATCCACTAAACAGTCTTCCTATTTAAATGGGGATAGAGCAGACCCCTGAAACCTCAAACACCAGAAATTGCCCCACCCACTGACAACCTATAAGTAATAAAATGCCTTGTTTTTTATGACACTCCTTTGAGTTTTTTTTAGTGCAACGTTACAATCAGCTATTTATTAGTATTTGAAATGAAGAGAAAGTGCAATTAAATAATTTTTATTACATGAAATTTGTTGATCATTTAATTTTTTTTTTTTTTTTTTTCCATATGATAAGGGATGGCTCCAGTAGTTAACTATACAGGAAGTGGCCAAGAGATGTGTGCTTAAGTTATTAGGTTTTTTTTTTAATGTTAATACCTGCAATATTTCCTACATACATCCACAATCCACACAGTTTTTTTTTTTTTTCAAATAGAGCACTGTATTTCAATAGATCAGTCACCCACGATTATATGAAGCCTTGCTGTGCAGGTGCCGCACAAGACAAAAAAAATGACGAATTGCAATTAAAGTATTTCTTCAGGCTTACAGACAACCAGGAAGCATTATGATATGGCTGCAGAACACCAGCAGTGCCTAGCTATGCATGAATGAAGAGCTCATGCTTGGACCACCTGGTAAAAATAAAAAACAATTTCCAAAACTATAAAACGACAGAGGGCACTGCCTTCAAGTCAGGACACAGGTGCGCTTACTACCTCCCTCAAAAAGCCCTGTACCTGATTGTATCCTGTATTAACTTGTGTCACCTTTACCAATGATTTATACATTTTACCCCCTTTTTTTTTACTCAGTTTGAAATGCCCAATTTGAAGATGGGCGCTGGAGCTAGGGTTGCTGGGGGTGTGGCAGCACCTCCTGGCTTTGCATGGCTTCCATCATACACAGGGGTTACAGTTTTGTTCAATGGCTTTCAGCACCCCCACTTTAAACATTGTTCCAATGCCACTGCTTCTCATGGACACAAGTTTTCCGTTGATTGCAATATCCTTGCCCAACAGAAAAATAGAACTCCTGAAATCAAAGATTCATCACATATACAGTACAACTAATAACATAATAACATAAAGAACCAAAGTTCTCTGACAGTTTTATTTGAGAATGTATGTTTGTTGTTGTTCTTTTCAGCATGGGGGCACTAATAGTTCTGCATAGTGTTGTAAGTGCTTACGTGAAACATCAGGAGGAACTGTGCTGCTGCTTAGGGCGATATTACTCATTCAATTTGTCATTAAATTGTATATATAAGTCTATTTTTTAGGCAGTGACTTACATAGTGGTGTAGCATTGTATGTTTATTTAGTTTTTTATATTTTCCTTTAGCATACATGTGTTTACAATGTTTGCAGTATGAACTTTGTTTTAAATGTCAAACATAGAACAGAAGCTTCAGTATCTGGACCAGTTGAGAAAAAAGTCTGGTCTGCATATTAGCCTGGTCCTATGACTATGGTCCTATGGCTATGGTAGGGAACACAGTTTGGGTCATTTGACAGTTTTTTTAAACAAGAGTCAAGATGTTCTGGAATCTGGAGTTGTTGATTGTTTAAGAAGGATTTAATGATTTATATTGTGAAGAATAATCTCTGACAAATGCTTAGAATATTAAGGCACTTGACAGAACATTTGATGTCAAGGCTGGAAGATTGAGAACCATAGACTATGGCCCAGATATTCGAGAGGATTATGTGCGTCGCAAATGGTGCCATATTCAAAACTTATTTTTGCGTGCCACAGTCCGTTTTGCACTGTGCACAAATATAATGTATGCATAGCACAATTTGGGGGGGTGGACGACAATTTGAGAGATCCTGCCATGTTCGAAATTATGCGGCAAGCACAAAACCAGTTTTGCGAGGCACAAAATAATGCTTTTAAAAAGCAAGCCTTAACTCTGCGCACATCACTCCAGCACTCACTCATCCAATCACTGAAGTGAAATGCAGGCGCAATACAAGGTTCCGTCCACATCTATATAATGATTATATTCAAAAGAATGGTTGTGATAGCAGCATCGTTTTAATACATGCTTAAAAAATAAACAGGGAAGCTGCAATCATGATCGTTCTTTCAGACGAAAAGAAAACTAATCACTTTCCCAAGCACCTTTCTTGGTGCTGAAAAACAGAATCAAGAGTACAGCACAGTCTCTACTTAGTACTTGCCGTCAGTGTGTAACATAGACCGAGTCGGCAGATACTAAAAAAAACTACCTGTATAATGCAGGAACACTTTACTTTAATAGACACATACAGCAGTATATCAACCCTAGATCGATCAAGCACCAGTTTTCAACTTCTTAACTTGCTTTCACATAGATTTCAAAATCAAAGACACTGCTTATACAGTAGTAAGCTAGGCTATTACTGTATTGGAAAATTTTGTCGGCATTTTGAATGTAAATTTAATGTACGAAAGGTGCCCCTTCCTTATTCCACTGCCCGTTCAGCCCATTTTATTTAAGTTGAATTAATTACCCCCCCAGGTTTTCCAAGCAGGATTATATATATTCCAGTCCAGACACCGAGCAATAATAAGTAATAAAAAGTCAAAAAATGTAAATTAATTAGAATAGGTAACATGTACTCATATTTGTGTGACACCTGTCAATTATGGAGACAGAAGCAGAGAAATCATGAACTCACTTCCCAGCAAACAATATAGATACATCTGTTTGAATTCCTGAGAATCTGTGAAGGCCCTTCAAATATTTAGCTTATTAATGTCTGTGATAATGATAAACATTAGATACAAATGTATGCATGTGTGCAAATTTCATACGCTTAAGCACAAAAAATATCTGAATTGCTCTGAAGGCCAAATTTGAATGAAAAAGGCTAAGTGTTGCGATAAGCGTGACAGGCTTGTAATGCTTGCCTTTAATTACATGCCTTTAGCCAAGTGCCCTATCCTCAGCAACATTGGCAAAGGGCCAATGGCTCAATCCGTAAAATATCCCTGTAGTTGCATTATCCAAAGGGTCCCTTTTCTTTTCATGCCACTCACCTGGTAATTCCACACTCAGGTATAAGTAAGGGAGACACATGTGCAGACTGCATCCACAGGCAGCGTTCATGGTCGTCTCCATGCTGAGATTCCCGTCTTCTGGGCTTCCAAATAGAGTAGTGTTTTCAGCATTGTGGGTTTGTTTTATAGTCCACACTTCTGTAAACATGTTTATGTATAGTGTAAGGAGCAAGGGTAGGAGCTACTCAAAACATCGGCTCACAGGGGTGTTTCTGTAAAATAAAGTGTGGAGTTTGAAGCTTCGTCTCCTTCATGTTGACACTTGAGTTAGCAAGTCGCTACAATATCTTTTTATTTAAATTATGTGTTGAATAGCTTACACTATCCTGTGGTTCATTGTTTCATTTTCCATTTAGTAGCTTATTTATATATTTGTGGTGGTGGGCATGCAACTTCAGGGGTGCCAATGCTATCGATGTGTGTTGGGCTTTGATTCTGCATTCCACGTGCAGAAATATTGGTATGTACTGTAGCTGATGGCAGGGTATTGCTAACAGTCCATTGTTGTGTAGTACTCTAATTCCACACATTCACGCATAGCTCTTGAGCATTTCTGCTATATTTGTATCGAATGCGCAGGTGGTTTTGCGAGGCACAAATGCATTTGCAAATTGAGCAAAAAACTGCTATTTTCCAACTATGCGCAACTGCTTTGTGCCGTGTTGGAAAATATCAGTTGTTGTGTAAAAGCAATCATTTTTGGGGTTGCACATCACTTTGGATATCTGGGCCAATGTCTTTTCAAGGATGACGATATTCTCTGTCAAACACGTCTAACAGCAGATGGCAGACAAATGATGATAAAACTGAACTATGGGTTGTGTTGAGGGAAGGAGACACGAGCACTAGACCTGTCACCAGTCCAATTTAGCAGGACATCTCTAAATCTAATCTCTAATGCTTATTGGACAGCATCATTTATCATACTTTTTCAAAGTCAATATACGGTGACATAATTTATTTGGCATTTTTTATTTTTGTGCACATTTGCTAAGGAGACAGTGGGAAAAGAATGTCTCGTCAGTCAACCAGATAAGGTTGACAGAAATAAATACATGGTGAAAATAAAATAAAAAATGTTCCAGTCCGTACAGCCTACAGGCAAGCAGTACACTGCCAAAATCACAAGGTGGAGATTAAACAGCTCAACAGGGATACACTTGATTTGGCTTAAAGTGCAGAAACAAAAGCAATTTGAGATGAGTCACAACATCCTCATAATTCTAAACAAGATGAAATATTCTGGCTGAGAAGTAACCCAATGCAGTTCCACAATGTTGTCCCATACACCCTGTGGGTTATTTATTGGAATTAGCACACACGGTAAAGCCACACATTTGCTTTGGCTCAGAATTCCCATTTTACAAGAACATTCTAGAATGTTCAGGGGCATGTCAGCAGTTATGTGGAGAGGATACAGATAACTATTCAAGAAATTCATAATGTTTCATATTGAACAAGATGCTGGAGACACCCGCTTGAGGCTTCTACAGGGGTGGGAGTGTTCTGTCTATAGAGAGTTTTTCATCTTAAAAATATTTTGGGAACTGAAAAATGAGTGTGTACTGAAGCAATGGCAGATGTTGGCGAGCCCAGAGCTGATTTAGTAAGCAAAAGCGAAAAGTTGTTTTCAGCTTCTTGCAATTTACAGTGAAAAATACGCTTTTTATTTTCCTTACAGCATTTCACACTGTAAAATCATACTTTTAACAGAGAATTTGGTTACTATGGCAACAGGGTCAAACAAACACTGACTTCATGATTGGTGTTTGAGTTATACTTATACTAGTCTGTACACTGACTTAGCGAGTCAGTGGCATATATGATGTTACAATTTACTAATAATTTGAAGGTATCTGTGGTTTTAAAACTTCATAATTATTTCTACGTAGTATTAGAAATGTAAAGAAAAATACAAAAACGTAGTTTCAACAATAGGAGCACAGCTAGTGATTAAACCAATGACCCTGGTGAACCCAGTCAGATGGAGGAGAAGGAAACCTTAAATGGATGCAAACCAAGGATTATGTGACCACGAGCCTCTCAGAAAATGGCTAGTCACACAGTTGACATGGAAAAAGGAATCTGTATAAGTTCAGAGACACCATCTACATGTATGGGTGTGAGAGGTTTTGAGTAGAAGATAGAAAGCAACGAATAATTACGATTCCAGGAAGGTCTAGATGGCAGATGGATACTGAACGCATGGAGAAGGGCTGAAGAAGGTGAGAAGGAGGCCCTTAGTTTTCTGCAAAATGATCTAACACATAAGCTTGTGAAGTTGCACAAAGCGCAGAGCCAACCACAGTGCTGTAAATAGAAGGAGCATGCAAGAATCCATTCAAGTTTGTGAAGAACTTATTCACCAGTGAAAAGAATGGTATACTTACAGCAACTATGCCCAATATGGAAAGATATCTTGAAGAGATATACGCTGATCCAAGAAGAGGGGAGTCTGTCAATTCCCTCTCATATTCCACCTACTAATCCACCAGAATACCAAATGGAGGACTCTGCTCCTAAATTGAAGAAGGTGTACAAGCCGTAAAGAAAGCAAGGACTTCAGAAAAGCCTGTAAAGTGTTTTGAGAGGTGGTATGATGGGGATTTAAAGGACACAGTCTGAGTGGGAAAGGTGAGACAGCAGACAATGCAAGAGCTGGAGAGGATCGACAGTAGTGCAACCGGGCAAACTTAAAGTGTTTGAGGTTTCCCTGTCACAGTACAAGCCTGGAAGCCTTGATTAGTTCAAACAATAGGAAATGGCTGGGAGTTCCATGATGCCTTAAGGGGCTTTCACACTGGAAGCGGCACGGCAAAAGCAATTGTTTTCAATGAAGGCGGTCATGGGAAGCGGCACTCAAGCGGCACCACAGAGTGGCGCGCAGGAGATAAAATATTTTCAACTTTCGCCGTGCCACGCTGTGACGTAAACTACCAGCAGCAGGCTCCTTTGGGAGAAATAAATACATAAATAAATAAAATGGAGGAAAAACTTGTGGTTCTGATTTCAGATTTTCCAGAGTTGTATAATACAACATAAACCTTTTGCGGTCCTATGTCGGACCAGGTCCGACATTACAATTTTCCCTTTCCAGTATGATGTCGGACCCTGTCTGACATCATCAAAAAGATGTCAAGCACGGGTCTCTAGTCGTTTTTTCTCTGGAAAAAGCTGAGAAAACTGAGCTAAGAGAAGCCAAAAAAACGGGGTCGGATCTGAGCAATACACATAGCCTTTGCACTATAGAGATCACACAGACACAAACAAAGAAGATAGCTGCTTCCACATCCAGCACTCAAAGAATATCACAGACATTTGCAAAGCTTTTTGAGATGTTATAGTAATAAAATAATGACTTGGATCGCATTATTGAGGAGTTTGATGATAAAATGAGTGATCAGTATGCACGACTATGAAGAGGTATGTGAAAAAAACATCAAACAAGGGGTGGGGCTTGGCTGGAGATGTAGTACTGAGTGTTCTTTTGCTAAGCAGTGCCTTTTAAACATGTATTACTAAAAATAATTAAACAGCACGTGTAAAATAAACAGTGTGTGTGAAAATAAATTGGACCTGACGCGTCTGACAAGCACTGAATAAATGGACCACTAAGAGTTAAGTAGGTTTGAAATCTGCCTTCATCAAACCGGAGCTCCTGTATCAGCTGATGATATTTGCCTTACCTTTTTCTTTTCTTGAGGATGTCATGGACCCACGGCGATCTTACTTATTTTTTCTTTCTCCAGTAGAGCAAGACGATCGCAATTATCTTTTTTTGTTTGCTGTTCATTGTTCCAGGTATTGTGCTGTCAGATGCACAGTACCACTGATTGTCCGGTCCAGTGCGAATGTGCCTTTAGCAGGGTAGCACTCTACGGTAAAGGGAAACTCCAGCTGTCAGTCTCAAACTGAGGAATTCAAGTGCGCTAAGGTTCGCCTGGAAATTACACTGATGGAATCGCATGATGAGTGTGTAAGGGAGGTAACACCTATTGTAAGAACCTTGAGAAAGTGGGCAGCAAAGGATATGGAGCAAGCACAATAGTGAAGAGGAGGTCTTGGTCTCTGTTCAGCTCCCAAAAGATGACACAAAGCAGCTCCAACTGAAAGGAGGAAGTTGGTAGGTACTGAAGATTAAAAGCTGCAGGAGAGGATGAGGTGTGTTAAGGCAGCTTGCCAAGCAAAGCAGGGACAATGTGCAACAATGTACGATTGGCTGGTGAGAACTGTGGACAATGGAACAGAGGAGGATCAGCTTCTTAATCAGGTCCATATATTCTGCTCTTCCATCACCGTAGAACCTGAATGTGTGGGTGAGAGAGAACGCTGCATGTCCTTTGTGTTCATCACCGGCTACTAGGGCTGTATTAGAAGGTTCAAAATATAAACAAGTAGCTATGGTGACATCACCAGTGAATTATGCAAATTAGCACCATCGAAGCTTCGAGTCATTACTTTTGGTAATGTGTTCTGAACCTTCGAAGGTCAAAATGTACCCTTCGTTGCAGCCCTACCAGCTACCCTGAAGCAGATTCTTACAGGATGTAAGGTGGCTCTGAGCTAGGACAGCTTCACTTGGCATCAAGACCAGGTGCTGTGATGCTTGGCATTAGCAATGAAAGGATGGTGTAATAAGATCAGCAATATCAGCAATAGCTGGCACACACAGAAATTCCAAATAATGAAGAGAAATAATTAGATTGCTGTTCAACTCATGCATAATAAAACAGGCTGCCTAGAAAACAAGGATACAAATAACACCTCAGTCTAATGCTTATGCCACCACCTGATCTAGCAATTTGTCTTCATGACCCTATTCACAGCTTTTACAGATATACTAAATTATAGCAGCGTTATGCCCTTTTGACTGCAGTTAGGAATGATCTTGCATAATTAAGGTCTAAAGACTATTACCTTAGTGTCAAATTTATTTCACAGAATGAACAACCACTATCCATGGATAAATACTGAGAATATCAAAGATTTCATTGCTATATAAAACATGATTTAATCAAAGTTCCCTTCCAAAGTCACTTGTTGGTAATACAAAAGACATGCTTTCACTAATACAAAGAAGACACAGCAGCACTAGAATGAGATTATTATTATTATTATTATTATTATTATTATTATTATTATTATTATTATTATAGGGATAATTAATTGTAAAAGTCAACTCCCTGCAGCAAAAATTGAACACAAAATATTAATTCATTCTCCAGAGTTCTGTGCTGCAAGGGTTTTTGAACCTGCGGCAGTGTGAAGGCCCTGCCGGTACATGGGTGTGTGTTGTGGGGAACATTAGGTTGGCAGGAAGAGGGTTACATTTCTCCTTGTCAAAACACATCGGAATGTGGCTGGAGCCGACAATTCAATAAATAATAAAATAGGTGTTCGTGGGTGTTAGAGAGTTAGTAGGATTGATGTTGGTGATAGAGGTGGAGGTCTGTGTTCTGTGTTCACTGCTGTGTTGTCTGTTTTGTTTACATTTCGTGAGTTTTTGTAAAACCTTTTGTTTTGGCCCTTGTAGCATTTATTTTGTCAAGAGTGTTTTGTTAAGTACTTGTACAGTGTTACTTTTTTATGTGTTTAATTAAAGACTGCATTAACGCAATTTAACTACAGCATTCTGTGTTTGAGTCTCTATCCCTGCCATTACCAACTGGGCCGTGATACTACCGTGCCACAGAGCCCCATATAGAGTACTTACTGAGTGACAGCACATTTAAGCATATTTGATCATAAAACATATGTACAAAAGTAAACCAATTGATATATATTAAACAAAAAAAAGCATAGTATAATCCAAGGTGAGTTTTCATCTAGCAAAAAAGTAACTGAAGAGACTGCTTTGGTTTGCTTAGAAAAGAGAAACAATGCTCGTTTGATTTTGAAAGTAAAACCGACCGAGAGCGAGTGGGAGTGTGACGGAAAGATGAGTTCTGGTGATGAATCTTCCTCCCAACCTGTGAGGGCGCTAAAGAACGGGAGGAGAAGCATCTGGAAGGGCTGGCCTGACAGTTCGTTTCCGGGTCAGGGAAGTGGGTCAGCCTGGATGGAAGCGCGACTCTGTTGTAAGACCGTATTGATTTGAGAGATAAACGAGAGGCAGCTGCAAGTAATAAGGCAGCTGCAACCGTTTATCTCGATATCATGCGGGATTACATATAGGGGCCAGGGTAACGCTGGTCTTTTCCTTCGTTTGGGTAAATGTTCGGAGAGAGAAGGAGCGAGAGAGGAGCTCTCGTTGTTACAGAGAATTGCGTGTTGTGTTTTGTTGTGTTTGTTTGTAATTGTCTGCGTTTTGCACCACCAGACAGTTAACTCACCTATCCGGAGCTGTCGACCAGGGTCAGCACAATCCGGATCACCACTGCACGGAACCGTCACGAAATACAGTGTCTTCACCCACCACAAGCACGTCTGCACTCACCCAGGACTGGTGACCGTGTGTTCGTTTTGTTCGGGACTGTGTCCGTGTTATTGCTATCCCCGTGCTTTACACATTGTTGTGTATAGCCGGGGATTTATTATTTAACGGTCACCAGACCTGGATTATAAATAAAAGCACCTTTTCACTGGAAACTGTTGTCTGCCTGTCACTCCTGCATCGCATCACCGCTATACCTGTTCCCCTCCACTAGCCACTTTGCCACACGTGGTGTCAGAACACGGGACTATGGACCGCAACGCGCTGGCGGAGTTGCTGCAGGCACTGGAGACCAGACGGGATGCAGAGGAGAGACGGAGGGAGGAGCGCTATACGGCGCTCATTGAACGGGTAGGGCTGATCGTTGCTGCAGGAGCGACCCCTACCGGAACATCATTGATGTCGGCCCCGAAGGCACGGGCCATGAAAATGACGGCGGAGGATGATCCGGAGGCATTTTTGGTGGCGTTCGAGCGGCTGGCAACCGCGGCGGGATGGCCTCGGGAGTTCTGGGCAAGCCAGCTAGGACCTTGCCTGATCGGGGAAGCGCAGGCAGCTTACCAAGCCCTGAGCGACCAGTACGCCACTGACTATGACCTAGTCAAGCAGGCTATCCTCCGTCGTCTCAACATCACCGCGGAGACCCACCGGACGCGGTTCCGCGAGTACCGGAGAGCCCCGGAGACACGCCCCAGGGTGGTGGCACAGCGGTTGTGCGACCACATGGTCCATTGGCTGACCCCAGAGAAGAAGACCGCTCAACAAATGGGGGAAGCCATTGTGGTGGAACAATTCTGCCATGTGGTCGGCGCCGAAACTCAGGCGTGGGTACGGCGCCACAACCCTGACACCCTGGAGGAGGCGGTCAAATTGGCCGAAGATTTTGAGGACTCTTTGACGTCAGCCCGGGTCGGGATCCTGTCAGCCCCTGCCCTGCTCAGGAACCAACCTCTCCCTCCCTCTCCTCCAACACCACCACCATCACCCTCGGTCCCGGCACCCAGACCTCCCAGACCGCCGACCCCGTTGGGCCCCCTTGCCTCCCCCCCATGGAGACCGAGGATGGCCCCCAGCTGGGGTAGAGGTGTTGCCCCTGCCCCGTTGCCCTACCAGCAGCGGGACAGATATTTAACCTATGCCCCCTCTGTCCCTCCACTCTGTTTTAGGTGTAACCAGCCAGGACATAGGGCCAGGTCATGCCCCGCTGCTATGGAGTGTGACGTGGCTGCATGCAACTGGACACCTGGAACGGGTAAGCAGGGGGAAAACGGTTGGGAGGGGCCCTGTCTGATTGACGTGGTTTTAGGGAATGTGAAAACCCACGCGTTAGTGGACACAGGGTGTGAGCAAACCTTGATCAGGACAGCTCTCTTGGGCGGTATGTCGTGGCGGCCACAAGGTCAGGTGGCCATCTCCTGTATCCATGGAGACACGGCGGCATACCCCACCCTAAAAGTATATTTATCGGTAGGACCGATAAAACGTCACCTTGTAGTCGGGGTGGCGGAAAGGTTGCCGCACCCAGTTATTCTGGGCCGAGACTGGCCAAAATTCAAAGAATTGGTGCAAATAATGGCAGTCTCAGCCACACACGTAAACGTGGCAGAAAAAGGGAAAAAGGAACGGATTGGTGATGTGTTTCCTTTTCATCCTGAAATGTTTTCCCCTCTGTTCCGTCCTAGAAAAACAAATAAGGAGAGACGGACCGCGAAATGGGAGGGAGCGTCTTTGAGACAAGGCTGGGGTCTGGTGGGAGAGTGCTGTAATGGTAACAAACGCCAGTCGAAGGGAGTGGGAACGCAGTGCGACCGAGAGAGCGAGGTTACTGGGCCGACTAGGGCAGAGGTTATTCCAGCCCCTCTCAATATACCGGACCCGTGGTACTCAAGCGCGGACCTAGTGTGGGGCCAAAAGAACGACCCGTCACTGGTGCACGCTTGGGGGCAGGTCCGGTCCATTGAAGGTAAGGATGTTGATGGCGCTGGGCCGCTAGTATATCCACATTTCAGTATAAAGGGGCAATTACTATATAGGGTAAACCTAGCCGCGGGCACAGGACAGCCTGTAACACAATTATTGGTTCCCCCGTCTTGTCGGACCGAGGTCATGAGGCTGGCGCATGATATCCCTTTTGCGGGGCACCTCGGAGCCGAGAAGACGAGGGAGCGAATATTGGCTCGATTCTATTGGCTCGGTCTTCATACTGATGTGTCGAAATATGTAGCCACATGCCCAGACTGCCAGCGAGTAGCGCCAGGTCGAGTGCGCCCCGCTCCTTTGGTCCCACTGCCGATTATTTCCACTCCGTTCGAGCGCATTGCAATGGACATAATGGGCCCGTTGCTACCTTCTGACTCTGGGTATACGCATATATTAGTAGTGGTGGATTATGCAACGCGATACCCAGAGGCAGTTCCATTGAGGTCCACTAGTGCAGCTGCAATAGCCACCGAGTTAGCGCAGATTATGGCTAGAGTAGGGATCCCCAAGGAGATTTTGACTGATCACGGAACCAATTTTTTGTCCAATACGTTACAGCAGGTGTACAAAATATTAAAAATACGTCCCATCAGGACGTCCGTTTATCATCCACAATCGGACGGTTTGGTTGAACGTTTTAATCAGACCTTAAAGTCGATGCTGAGGCGATTTGTAACACAGGAGCAGAAACATTGGGCATCGCTTCTTCCCTACCTCCTTTTTGCGGTGAGAGAAGTGCCGCAGAGTTCAACGGGGTTCTCCCCCTTTGAGCTCCTGTACGGCCGGCAGCCTCGCGGCATTCTCGACCTGCTGAGGGAGGGGTGGGAGGAGCACAAAGGCTCGTCTAAAAATGTAGTGAAGTATGTGCTCCTACTACGAGATCGGCTGGATTTGGTCGGTCGTTTGGCCCAAGACAACCTCAGATCGGCTCAGCACCGACAACAGCAGCATTACAACAAAAATGCACGGATTCGAACCTTTCGACCAGGGGACAAGGTAATGCTGCTACTTCCCTCATCTGAATCGAAACTGTGTGCTAAATGGCAGGGGCCGTATGAGGTGATTCGGGCTATAGGGAAAGTAAATTATGAAATTAGACAGCCCGATCGCCGAAATGAACGTGAAATTTATCATGTCAATTTATTAAAGCCCTGGCAGGCAAGGGAGGTCTTATTTATAGCCCCAGGCAATATGGAGGATGATTTAGGTCCCTGTCCAGAGACCCCGAGCACAAGAGCGATTTCTATGGGGGAACAATTGGTTCCGGATCAGCAAAGAGAGCTGCGTAAGCTTATTGAGGAGTTCAGCGATGTTTTTTCTGACGTGCCCGGCAGGACAAACTTAGTTGAATATGACATTATCTCTCCACCAGGTGTCACAGTGCGAGAGAGGCCGTACCGGATCCCGGAAAGTCGACGAAGTGGCGTTCGCAAAGAGGTATGGGATATGCTCGAGCTTGGGGTGATTGAGCCTTCCAGGAGCGAGTGGTGCAGTCCGATCGTCATAGTGGCTAAGAAAGACGGCACCAACCGCTTCTGTGTGGATTTCAGAAAGGTGAACGCTATTGCTAAGTTCGATGCATATCCCATGCCTCGGGTCGACGAACTTTTAGACAGACTGGGAAAAGCGAGGTTTATTTCCACTCTGGACCTGACGAAGGGATACTGGCAAATCCCTTTAACCCGCAGCTCCAGAGAGAAAACCGCATTTTCAACACCAGAAGGGCTGTTCCACTTTAAAACCATGCCGTTTGGGCTACATGGTGCGCCCGCTGCCTTTCAGAGACTGATGGACCAGGTTTTACGCCCACATCATGAATATGCAGCAGCGTATATTGATGACGTGGTGATATACAGCTCCACCTGGCGAGAGCATTTGGCTAGGGTTGCAGCCGTTCTTCAGTCTCTAAGGGCAGCCCGGCTGACAGCTAACTTGAGGAAATGTGCGTTTGCCAAAACAGAGACTCAATATTTGGGATTTTTAATGGGGAATGGAAGGGTGAGACCTGTAGTCACCAAAATCCAGGCTTTGGTTGATGCAGCGATCCCCAAAACCAAGACTCAGGTGAGGTCACTACTGGGCTTAGCCGGTTATTACCGCCGCTTCATCCCCGAGTACGCCACAGTGGTTAACCCGTTAGTCGACCTCACCAAAAAGAGTGCTCCAAATTTAATTAAATGGTCAGCTGAGTGTCAGGGAGCGTTTGATACTATTAAGCGTACACTTTGCCAGGCCCCCACTCTTATTACTCCAGATTTCACCAAGAGATTCATCCTCCACACCGACGCATCGAATGTAGGTTTGGGTGCAGTCTTGTCCCAAAAAGTAGCTGGAGTAGAGCACCCGATATTATACCTCAGTAAAAAAATGTTACCTCGGGAACGCAACTACTCCGTAGTCGAAAAAGAGTGTTTGGCCATTAAATGGGCTACTCACTCTTTACGATACTACCTGCTGGGACACTCATTCGATCTGGTCACAGACCACGCCCCACTCAAGTGGTTAAGCACAATGAAGGACAGCAATGCCCGGATAACTCGGTGGTATCTGGCATTGCAGCCCTTCATGTACCACATGGTACACCGTGCGGGGAAAGACCACCAAAATGCGGATTATTTTTCCCGGGAGGGGGGAGTAATGGGGAAGGTAGATTTAGCCGAGTGTTCCTTCGGCTCCACTCTGAGCGGTGGGATATGTGACGGAAAGATGAGTTCTGGTGATGAATCTTCCTCCCAACCTGTGAGGGCGCTAAAGAACGGGAGGAGAAGCATCTGGAAGGGCTGGCCTGACAGTTCGTTTCCGGGTCAGGGAAGTGGGTCAGCCTGGATGGAAGCGCGACTCTGTTGTAAGACCGTATTGATTTGAGAGATAAACGAGAGGCAGCTGCAAGTAATAAGGCAGCTGCAACCGTTTATCTCGATATCATGCGGGATTACATATAGGGGCCAGGGTAACGCTGGTCTTTTCCTTCGTTTGGGTAAATGTTCGGAGAGAGAAGGAGCGAGAGAGGAGCTCTCGTTGTTACAGAGAATTGCGTGTTGTGTTTTGTTGTGTTTGTTTGTAATTGTCTGCGTTTTGCACCACCAGACAGTTAACTCACCTATCCGGAGCTGTCGACCAGGGTCAGCACAATCCGGATCACCACTGCACGGAACCGTCACGAAATACAGTGTCTTCACCCACCACAAGCACGTCTGCACTCACCCAGGACTGGTGACCGTGTGTTCGTTTTGTTCGGGACTGTGTCCGTGTTATTGCTATCCCCGTGCTTTACACATTGTTGTGTATAGCCGGGGATTTATTATTTAACGGTCACCAGACCTGGATTATAAATAAAAGCACCTTTTCACTGGAAACTGTTGTCTGCCTGTCACTCCTGCATCGCATCACCGTTATACCTGTTCCCCTCCACTAGCCACTTTGCCACAGGGAGCCAGAGCAAGAGTGAGAGGAACCAAGAGGAAGCGAGAATGTGAACGTGGCTACCACAACCAAAATCTAACAGCTGAGTCTATTTTCATTCATTTAAGTACTGTGTACTTATTTAATTACCCAGTGAACAGCTTGTGTCCATAGTCCATATATTGCATCCATTACAACTGAAACAACTACCGTCAGAGCGAATGTAAACAACACAGAACAGTAATCCCAAAGCAAAGTATTAAAACAAGTTATACGTTAATACCATAGGGTTATGGGGTGCCAATTTTTTTAAACGCTAATATTTTAACATGTCTTTTTTTTCAGATGTAACTTAAATGTTGTAAAAATAAATAAATATTTTGTTAAATGTACACAATCAGATATAATTTATAAATTTAGTTACAAGATTTAATATTTAACTAAATATTAAATCTCTTAAAAAGATGTAACATTTAGCAAAATATTTAACTGGCCAGGTAAATCTGGAGTTTGTATGCTAATGAGCTCCGACTGCTTTGTGCTTTCACGAGATTTGATTGGCTCTTGTAATGCTAATCGGGAAATATGCAAACTTCAGCAAATTTCAGCATGAAGGGCATATTCAGAACCGAGGGGAGAAGGAGCTTTTTCACAGAAAGGGGGGTGAACCACTGGAACAGGCTGCCGCACAGAGATGTTGAAGCGGAGACTAACGGATCCTTCAAGAATAGACTGGATGCTGAACAATACTGTATAGCCCTATCTGTGACCATAAGACCTTTAGCTAGCCACATGAAGGACAGTTCATTTAGCCATGGATTCCCAGAGGTTTCATTTCCCCTACTAACTTGGTTAAGGTTTTTTGTTTTTCTTCTCCTGAGTGCTAATGGACCAAGCTTGCATGCAGGGCCTTATTTCAAACAATAGGTAAAATTAAGCAATTAAGGAACAAAGAACAAGAACATTAAAGAGTTTATTTGAAAAAATAAAGACATTACTGAAAAAGAATCCTGGACCAGTATCAAGAGAGACTGAAAAAGTGACAAATGGGAATCACTGTTATAACAATAACATTTTATATATGTACTGTGATAGAAAGACAATGATTCTTGGTGGTAAATCTCCCTCCCGACCTGTGAGGGCGCTAAATAATGGGAACAGAGTACCCTGGACTGTTTGGCCTGACATGTCATTCCTGGTGTTAAAAGGAAGTCGGTCACTTAGCAAAGTGGCAGCTAACATGTTCCGGAGCCGTCGCCAAGGACCAGCACAAACCCGGAACAGCACTGCACTTGTATCACAAATAACTGTATTTTCACCATGAGCGCTAATTCACACACTAAGAAACTTGTGTATGTGTTTTGTGTTTCATGTGGGTGTACAATAAACTGGACTGTTATTTCGGGACAAACACAGGGATTACAAAGTAATACATGCCGCTGTATTACTTACCATCATTATTATTTACTGTTTGTTTTGCCGTCAGGCACTGGACATACAAACCCATTAAACAACTTTGCACCTGGATTATAATTATCTGTTTTTTACTTGATCACTTGCACACTGTTAACCACTTTGCCAAAGTATTTATTTAAAAAATGCATTTAATTGCATATTTCTTTATTAGTTCTCCAATTATCTCCAGTTTCATTTATTTAGTTTGCTTTATATATAGCACTCAGTTTGTATAAATGACTGGTTAATCTCTTGCACAATTGACATACACTATGTATCCTTTAAAATCACCCTGTAGCAGTCACTTTGGAGAAGGCAGCTGAACTGACCTTTGGTTACAGGTTACAAAAACAACTAGAAATATTGACACTTTTATAAACATGAAGTAATATGTGAAGGTGAAAATAGGGGAGGGACTGAATTTCACTGGCTGATTGTTTTTTCGTGTGATGTCACTAAGACAGGCTGTCACAAAGATGGCCGGAGTGGGGGACGTCAGACCAGAAACAGGAATCAGGAAATAAACGACAGAGGTGGATTTTGGTGGAGCTGAGCGAATGGTCTCGCTCAGCTTTTAATAGTGCACAGACAGACAGAAAATAAAAGGTTACAAAGACAAACAAGACAAAGGACACGGCACTGGTAGCCAAAATAAGCAGACAAACAAAACTGATTAACACTAAACAAACACGGTGAGCTGATATTTTACGTATTATTACTATTATTATTATTATTACCTCCGTCTCCAATCCCATTCTTCACTCACTGAACACACAACCCAGAGTGAGTGAAAGCATGCAGCTTTTATGCAGCTGTACCAAGACTCGACTGCTAATCAATTATTCAACTGGAGTCGCGGTAAAACTGCACGTGAATTAATAAAGTGCAATTCCCCATGATCATATATTATTACTTTTTAGTTGCATGTGAAGTGCTGTGCAATCCTCCTGCCTAAATACAAATATACATTTTAAACATTCGTGTTACACAGACCCATTTATATCCTGTGTACCAATGACTATACACCAACATTAACACACAACATACAACACAAAATACGCACAGGGGCGGGCACTTTGCCACACGGGCATTTCATTTTTAAAGAGCAGAGACATTTTACACAGCACGAAGAGACAAAACATGATACAGGTACTTTTTGAAAGCTAAGAAAAAAACGGGGAAACAATGTAAATCCGAGCAGACGGGCAAGCAGGAAACTGGTTCAAGATTTCACTCTAAAGCCATCAATGACCTTGAGAGATCTGTAAAGTTCTGTGTCTGAGATGGGAGTCAGTGTTCACACATCAACAATAAGCCAGTCCCTGCACAAAGAAGCCATTACTCAAAAAGCCTCATCTTGAAGCACACAATGATACTGCAGACATGAGGAAAAAGGTTTTGTGGTCAGACGAGACAAAAATTTAACTTTTCGGTCTAAATTCCAAGCGTAACGTGTGGCGCAAGCCCAACACTGCACATAACCCAGTCAACACCATCCAAACTGTCAAGCATGGTGGTGGCAGCATCATGTTATGGAGATGCTTCTCTTCAGCAGAGACTGGGAAGCTTGTCAGGATAGAGGGGAGAATGGATGGTGCAAAGTAAAGGCGAATCCTTGAGGAAAACCTGTTTGAGTCAGCCAAGACTGAAAATAGGGGTGAATATTTATGCAACCAGTAAATTTCATTTTGTACATTTTCTTTTCAGGTTTTGCTGACGCTTAACCTTCTCCTCAAATTTAGCCACTACAGCTTTGAATAAAAAACAAGTTTGTTTCAAAAACTGTACATACATTATTTGTAATTCAACAAAATGTGACTTTATTGGTAGGGGGTGAATACTTCTGAAAACCACTGTATGTGTGTGTGTGTGTGTGTGTGTGTGTGTGTGTGTGTGTGTGTGTGTGTGTGTGTGTGTGTGTGTGTGTGTGTGTGTGTGTGTGTCATGTTGAAAAAAAAAAAAAAATCGAAAAGCTTCGGTAGTTTCTGAAGTACTTTATAATGTTCCCCAGGCTGGACACCAATTCCAAGATGCTACTGTAAAAAATATATGTATATATTTTGTGAATTTTTATAGGAAGCGTCAACTACAGACAAAAAAAAAAAACCTGGTCCTGGGGTAGCATCCCACTGAAAAATGTTTGGTCCTTAAAGGGTTTTAAGTTGCCAGTTTTTGGGTTATTATCAGTAGTCAGTGCAGCAACAAATCTATACATTGGTCATCAATTCAAACATTATCAAATTAATCTCTCACTGAAACATCTGAGGCCAATCTGAGTGATATCTGGACCAAACATGTAAATTGGGTTGGCTCATATTATAAAAACTAACAAATGTAAAACTAAATAACATACACTGTTAAAAAAAATCTTAGCCTCAACAGATACTCCATGTAATTGCCTGGTAGTACTTCCTTGCATAATTCTGTATTGCATGTCGTGTGAGACGAAACCTTGAAACAAACACGCTGTCTGGGAAACAGTATAAATTTATCTGGGGTCTGATATAGGGCGGATGAGATTTCCCTTGCCTAACTTGTTCTCTTATGCCTTCAGTGTAACCAAACAATGGCAGACATCTTCCTACCACTCCTGTGTAGAATGGGGTTAATACCTCATATTAAAAGATGACATCTCCTGGTTTTAAAAAACGCTCAATTGAGAAGGTGCTAACAAGTGTCTTACACCTTGGTGGATTGCACGAATTATAGAATTACCAACGGAATGTCTCAATTGCATTCACAAACTGCTATTAAGAAAACGTGTTAATAGCACTTATTCAAGCACACAGACTGATGTTTGTGGGTAAGATCATTTATTGAAGAAAAGTATTAGAACTGATATTAAAACAGAAACGGTACGAACGCCAACAAAACCATTCTGTGAATCAGGCCCCAATATCTGTCAAGCTCCAACTTTTCCAGTCTCAAATACGTCCAAAACATTTCACTGTCAATGTATTTCTGCTTTTTCAGTGTATCTGTTGATTTCTTGTTGTGTGCTCATAACAGGCTATTCCAACATCTGTCGCAATTTAAATCACTGACACCAACTGACAGCACCTACAGAGCTTCAATCTCATTAAATGTTTTAAAGACATCTTCACAAAGAAAGAACAAATCCTCCTCCTGTCCCTAAAGACTCCTTAAATGCATCCCAATGCAAGTCTGCAGTTTCATGGCAAGACTGAATTCTTAAATTGGGAATGTTTTATTTCTTTGAAATCTGCTTGAGTATAACGTGTTCCCTGGCGTGACCTTCAATCCTCATGTTTCCATGATGCTTCCTTTTCCCTGCAGCACTGGCAGACAGATTAGCAATATTTGTTTGGCAATATTTAGAGCAATCTGCAGCAAAGCAAAATGGGGTGTATACTCCCTTTGGTGGAAGTGATGTTAGATGTTAGTAATAAGGAATGGTTAGGAAAATGTTTTCTTTCTTTGAGAAACCAAATACAGCATAAAACCATCAAGAGGGAATAAAACACAGTGTCATTTCTAATTTACAAAAAAGCATGTTTCAATAACAAATTACTACACAGGTGTTAAAAATATCTTGTGAAAGAAATGATCAATACATAAAAATGACATTTAACAGATAAATCAATCAGGTTTTGAAATTGTGTTCCAACGTTTCTGTTTGTTAGAAATTTCGGGCCCTGTTCATAAAAGTACTTGTCGACTGCCATAATAAAATGAATTTCATTTAAAACTCTAGAAAGTCATCCATATTGGTATTCATACAATGATCTGAACAAACGGTCAACTGTTGCAAAGCACTTTATGAATGGTTACACAGATGCTCAAAAAAGAAAATCCGCCTCTTTTTTGATGACATCATCAGCATTATTAATATTCCCTGCGTGGCGTCTGTAGCTGTTGCAAAAATAAAAAATGAAATCCACTGACAGTAGTCTACTACCGAAACCTGAGTGTGCAGCTGCCATGACACAGGATATGTCACAATTTAGAAAAAAAATGATTTTTTAATTGCTATTTTTGTTTTGTTTGGCAACGCACATAAGATTTCCATTCTGAACTGCTGGAACCCCCCCCCCCCAAAAAAAAACAACAAAAAACAAAAAGCACTGTAGGAGGACATTTGAATAACACCTACTTAATAGTAGTAATAATAATAATAATAATAATAATAATAATAATAATTTGAAAACATTAAATGTTAATCTTACTAATTCTCTATTATTATTATTATTATTATTATTATTATTATTATTATTATTATTATTATTATTAATAATAATAATGTTATTATTGCACACTGCACACAAAATGGATCATTTTGTGGTGCGCAAAAAAAAAAAACTCCCTTTCGAACACTGATCAAGTCTCACTCTGAGGCTCAATCAGTAATTTTTGCAATATCAAGCAAGCACAAATTTCCCACTGACTGCATCAGCAGCACTGGTATACTGTATAGAGTGATGCTCCATGAAAATAAACAGGCACACACAAGCAGTATTCATCCAAACTGTTTATTGTGAACACAGGTAAAACAAATACACTGAACAAAAATATAAACGCAACATGCAAGAATTTAAAAGATTTTACTGAGTTACAGTTTAATTAGGAAACCAGTCAATTGAAATAAATTCATTAGGCCCTAATCTATGGATTTCACATGACTGGGAATACAGATATGCATCTGTTGGTCACAGATACCTTAAAAAAAAAGGTAGGGGCGCGGATCAGAAAATCAGTCAGTATCTGGTGTGACCACCATTTGCCTCATGCAGCGCGACACATCTCCTTCGCATACAGTTGATCAGGCAGTTGATTGTGGCCTGTGGAATGTTGTCCCACTCCTCTTCAATGGCTGTGAGAATTTGATGGATATTGGCGGGAACTGGAACATGCTGTCGTACACGTCGATCCAGAGCATCCCAAACATGCTCAATGGGTGACATGTTTGGTGAGTATGCAGGCCATGGAAGAACTGGGACATTGGCAGCTTCCAGGAATTGTGTACAGATCCTTGCAAAATGGGGCCGTGCATTATCATGCTGAAACTTGAGGTGATGGCGGCAGATCTCGTCACGGTATCTCTGTGCGTTCAAATGGCCATCGATAAAATGCAATTGTGTTTGTTGTCCGTAGCTTATGCCTGCCTATACCATAACCCCACCATCACCATGGGGCACTCTGTTCACAATGTTGACATCAAACCGGTCGCCCACACGACGCCATACACACTGTCTGCCATCTGCCCGGTACAGTTGAAACCAGGATTCATCCGTGAAGAGCACACTTCTCCAGTGGCCATCGAAGGTCAGCATTTGCCCACTGAAGTCGGTTATGACGCCAAACTGCAGTCGGGTCAAGACTCTGGCGAGGATGATAAGCACGCAGATGAGCTTCCCTGAGGTCTCTGACAGTTTGTGCAGAAATTCTTCGTTTGTGCAAACCCAGAGTTTCATCAGCTGTCCGAGTGGCTGGTCTCAGAAAATCCCGCAGGTGAAGAAGCCGGATGTGGAGGGCCTGGGCTGGCGTGGTTAAACGTGGTCTGCGGTTGTGAGGCCGGTTGGTCGTACTGCCAAATTCTCTAAAATGATGTTGGAGGCGGCTTATGGTAGAAAAATGAACATTCAATTCACTGGCAACAGCTCTGGTGGACATTCCTGCAGTCAGCATGCCAATTGCACGCTCCCTCAAAACTTGAGACATCTGTGGCATTGTGTTGTGTGACAAAACTGCACATTTTAGAGTGGCCTTTTATTATCCCCAGCACAAGGTGCACCTGTGTAATGATCATGCTGTTTAATAAGTTTCTTGATATGCCACACCTGTCAGGTGGATGGATTATCTTGGCAAAAGAGAAATGCTCACTAACAGGGATGTAAACAAATTTGTGCACAAAATGTGAGAGAAATAAGCTTTTTGTGCGTATGGAAAATTCTGGGATTTTTTATTTCAGCTCATGAAACATGGGATCAAGACTTTGCACGTTTATATTTTTGTTCAGTGTAAAAAGAAAAGACTCTGGCGCCTATCACGTTAATAAATAATAATAATAATAATAATAATAATAATAAAAAATACTGTCTATTCTCAGTCTCTCACTTGCTGTCCACTTCACAGTGCTGTTTCAAAATTATTATTTTGACAGGTGTTAACCCTTTATGAACAGACCCCTTGAAACTTATAAATACTAAAATAAATTGTATAATTCAATGAATGTCTTGTTTGAAATGTATGACATTGAATTTTAGAAAGTTTGTTTTAGTATTTCTAAATGTACCAATTATTTAATAGATATGAAAGAAACTAGAACTGGAGTTTATTGTGAATCTAAAAATTAATCATAATAAAATAAAACAGCTGTCATGGCTATGGTGAAAAACCTAGTACAGTACTGTACATAAGGCCTCAGTGTAAATGCATTAAATTATTATTTTTTTTCCTCAACCACAACAAAAGTAAATAAACATGCCTGTTGTACTTTATTGAATAGAGGGGTTACGACCTAAATAAATGAATTCACTTATATTTCTTACCTTCATACCCAAGGCTTGGATAGACAGAGAGACTAAGATTATTACTTATAACAATGAAATCACAGACTACTATTTCCATGAAGCAAACATTTCAGAGATGGCAAAACTGAAAAAATAACAGGTTTTCACATTTATAATTTAGAAGGCAAGAAGTGGAATTAATGTAGGGTGGAGTGAACTGCAACAATTCTTGCTATAAGAAAAAAAAAGGGGGCGGTCTCTTGACCCCAGAGACATCCTGACTCCAACCCAGTGAAGGCTGTATTATGGTAGACATTGTTTAGTTGACATCAAGATGGTAAGTGTTACAAATATGCCAATGCACCTACTTCCAGAGTTCATTAAGCATAAATTAACTGATCCCCCGGCCTAGGGAACCTTGCTTTGTGTCAGATTTCATTGTCATCTAGGAATACATTTTGCTGTGGCCCCTATGAAACCATCTCACAGCCCCCTGCTTGGGAACACCAGTACTAAGGATCCCAGTCAGTAGTAAATACTAGTTGTGTTAAAATGTTGTATTTTGGTTGCACAGTTGTGATTAAAAGAGTCCAGTGAAATCAGGTGTAATAATAACTAGGCTTGCTACTTTGCGATATTAATCAGTAAAGCTTGTTAAACGTCACATTCCCAAAAATGTTTGACTGAAATAAATTTATATAAGATAAACGTTGGTAAAACCATTAGCTATTTTTTCTTACCAAAAATAATAATTTAGAAATCCTCTCTAGTATATGTAGTTTTAATACTTGCTGTCTGTCCCGTCTCCGTTCCGCTCCGAATGGCGGGGGGTCGCTGTCACTCACCTCAGTGGTCCGCTAGTACTGTAGTTTCACCCTGTTCTGACAGATGGCGTTGACTGAAGCAGCGCTAGAATGCTCTCATTTGTTTAAATGACTGTCAATCATCAAGACCAGCCCCAAATGTGCACTTTTTGTCAGCTACAACGCTTGTCATTCAAAGCGCCTACTTTGAAATTAGCAGGTTAAGGTGTAGGTAAGCTTTTGCTATAGGTATACGGTGACAGTTAATAGTTTGATTTGAAAATGGGTCACAATAGAAAAACACTTAATGAATATTGTGCACAATGCCCTGACCGACGACTGAAGTACGAAGCGGGCCTGTCTGCCTTTCCTTCCAGTGAGTCCAGCTGTGCTGAAGCAGGAGAGGGCTGGAGCTCAGACTAAGTGCAAGTTAGTTATAATAAGTGCAAGTTAGTTCTGTTCCACTATCTAATGTTTTGTTCTGTGCATGTTATTTTTACTCGCAAATTTATTCTATAAAAGTCTGTGTAATACACTTTTATATGCTGCATTTTCTACAGTTTATTTGAGACATTTTTTAAAATTTGTGTAGGATCTTTATCTTTACAAGGTACAGCTCTGCTGTGACCAAACTTTATTTCAATTAGAATGCTGGTAACCATGGTTTTGTTGAATGTTGAATATGTTTCAATTGAAAAATAAAGATAAAAAAAAAAAAAAAAAAAAAAAAAAAAAACAATGAATGTCGATATTAATTGGTAGAAAATCGAATAGTAGCAAGCCTAATAATAACCCATCGATTAACAGAACTAAAGAATGCTGTGTGGGAGGAAACTATGGAAAATCCCCTTCCCTCCCCCAAAACCATTTGTTGTAATCACTCTGTGGATATGCTATTCACACACATGCAGTATTTTTGAACTACCTCTTCTTACCATTTCATTTTAAATGATATAAAAATAAATCATAATTTCAGGTTAATATAAATTAAGAGATAATCAAATGTAATTTAACTTTAGGGCTCACTCTTACAGTATGTTTCCACTTTCGTTGGAAAGAACAGTACTGTATATTGCATATCCAAATGCCAAGTCAACTGTCACACGCATATAGCCATGTGACTTTCTGAAGGGACTAAATGTCCTTGCTTTTCATTCTCACTAAGCTTTACTTATAAGCATATCTAAGCTTTCACATGTTTAATGTAAACGGTTGCTATTAAAGACAGAACACAATTAATAAAGCTTTATTTATATTAGTTATTCTTTTTTCTATACATATTCTACAATATATCTATTTTTTCATGAACGTATAAGGGGGCAGAAAATGCAACTCAACCACAGAATGATTATTTCCTATATTATCTCTTTAATTTTAATACTGTATTACAATCAGTAGTGTTCTGGTTGACACCTTCAGATATAGTACCCAGAGACACAGCAGGCAGTTATATTGTACTGGTGTTTGTAACAATCAAAGTTTCCATGGATATCTCTCTTTGAGATCAAAGTGGCACTGTCTGTTTTGTATTGTGAGCACATCAGCCACGAAATCAATGTTAACATCATTATGGATTGTATTGGCTGTCTTGTACTCGACACGTGATGCAGCTTTGTGACTGGTTCTTGTCTATGATATAGAAATTGCCAAAGTAGCACTTAAATACAATTGATCTTTGAAAACCATTATACATCACAGATTACATATGCAGCTCTTTGTTTTAAATTGCTGGAAAACAATGCATTGCATTGTGATTACAAATCAGATTTGTTTAGCAGACCAATCATAATCCAGTACTCCTACAGAAATTGTTGTTTTGCAAAACCTCAGCTGATAACACGTGAAGGGCTCTCTGAGAACTGTTTATTTTTTACAGCTGGTTAGAGAAAGTGAACTAAGCCATTTATACTGGGTCTTCTCCATTTGCACACAGCAGATGGTGCTACACTGTGCATCAAAAGATCATGATCAATAAACAGTATTTCTCAAAAAACAAAAAAAAAACTACAACTAAAAACCACACATGCACTCGACTTCTCGTTCCCTGAATGATTTCACTTTCCAATATGCTCTGCCTGTATCAGTGTACAACAGTATCAGTATTTCTTTTGTCAAGGAAGCCAGATTTTATTTTTGAGCAATGCATAGAAATATTGGCATTTCAAGTGAATTCAGGAAAATACCTTGGTTACAGTAGTTACTGTACATATGATAGGATTTGAAGGGAGGTGGGTGTGGATGGAGAGGGTTAATCTTGGCTTTGACCTGAGTGCTTTCATGTAACTCTAGTGGGACTACAGTATTTCAGACAATTAATGCAGGCAGCAGTGTTTGGGGTGGCCATATCAGGTTAACTAGCTAATGTTAATAACCCACTATGGAAAGGACAAGGACTCTGTGTCCTTGAGAAATACAGCAAATGGAGAAAAGATAAATAGTTCAAAACACATTAAACCCTTATATACCATTTCCTCATAAGTCTCCAAAAATAAATACAAATAAATCAGTATTACGGAAAAGCAAATTATATTTATTTACTTGTTTTTTTAATTCAAGCAACGCACCAACAGCAGTGCAGTCACTAACTTACAAAACATTTTACACACAGGTATAATATATTCCAAACATAGCCCCTTAATCTAAAATATGAGATGGTGGAAGATTCTTTAGAATGACAGATAAAACATTCCAAATCAGCTATAATTTTACCAGCGCATTAAACCGATTGAACATCCTACTGAACAAGAAAAGCTGGTAGATCAGTCCTCAGCATTCCCTTCTAGACATCCTGCCATGACCAGTTAATCAGAATAGAGCCTTATCTGGCAGAATTTAAATAAATAAAATAAACAGAGACCAGGATGTGCCCCCAGCCAATGGTGGAATAAACAACAAATGTCAAAGAGTTTGCAACCCTTTCAGGCTTTTCTCCAACAGCAATTTACATACTCTTAAGAAATAACAATGCTGTATTACTTGGAAATTACTTGGTAAAATGGTCAGAAGTTGAGGTAAAAGGCTGAAGAGAGCTGCCCAGCTTACTTTCTAATAATGCTGTCCCATGTATTATATTAGTAAATCACAGAATGAAAATCGGACGTATATTGCATAGTTTGGCTGGCACATTTAATTCTTATCTACATCTTCATTTCTCCCATGTGTATTTTCTACCTCTCCAAGACACAAGGCAATCATTTGATGAAGGCATTATTCACACGACAAGCCTGATGTGCATTATATGTACAGAGTGAAAGCATTTTAACTATATTTATTAACAATCACCATATAGGGGTCCTGTATTGCTTTAACCATGTATGTAGACAGGAATCGATTGCATTACCATAATCAGCCTCACATTGACGAGTCATATAGTTGCCGAAAAGCTCTATTCCATTCCCTTTCCTTTATTATTTTGACAGATCCTCCAAAAGCGCCAAAGAGATATAGAAGTGTTTCACATGGTTTCCAATATATTGATTATTATCTATAGACATAATTGATTCTTATAATAACACTGGGAAAAAAAGGCAAATTAAAAAAAATAAATAAGCATGTATAGTCCTTTATCTGAGTTATCCACATTTTGTTAGAATCAATTGGACTTAGCCCTTTGAAAGTCTGAGAACTGACAATCCTCAGACAGTGCCTTTGTACTACTGCAACACAATTGAGCTGTCCATGGTGCTAATAGTTAGCATTCAAATTGTTTACATTAATTATTTCTTCGCTAGTCCCAACCTCTTTTCAGTGAAATGCCAAAAACATGCAGAAAGCAAACAAGCTGACCTTGCCTATACTGATAAACAGCGTGGCTATGTCCTTGGTACTTCAATGTTTTAACATCTACACTAACATTTAAAACCACTATTATATTTAGACATTGTTACAAGATAATGATGGTCTGGCTCACTGATAGAAATATAATCGAAATGAATTAAAAGTGTAATATTGCAGCCTTTCAGACTTAAACATACAGAAAAAAAACTTAAAACTTCAACAGAAATTACACAAATATCATAAAATATAATTATACAATTATAAAAGAATATAATTATAAAAAGTCTAATATATAGAAACAAGATCCTTATTATACTAATTCATTTTTGTCCAATTTAGTTAGTAAATAAATAGGTATTGATTAAAGAAGAAATTGAAGTTGTATTAAATCAATGATTCTGCCAGTTTCAGTTTAGCACACCTTGCTAAATATCTACTGTTACAGGGTTTCGTAAGGACGCTGCAACATTAGTCAAGCTACTGTAAAAACTATCTTAACCCTCTGGGACACATAGCCATACACAGCTGACTCCAAACTCACTTATTTATCAATTAGAATTATCTAGATTAGTAGTTTGTCCTGGAGCATTTGTTTAATACTTGTGACCAGGCAGATTAATCCAAATAAGGTACAAAAATTTAAGTGCATGTAGTAGCTTAAACACAATGTACAATAAACTTGTACAAACAGGTTCATTAAATAAAATTGTATGCAGTGGAGAGAGGTCTACAAAGTTTAAGGGTGTCAGTATTAACATACTGTATGCTGATGTTTCTGTCTTTAAAATACACTAACCAAACCCAGTGACAAAGTTCCCTTTACTATCATGAATAACTGTACCTAGAAGTGTTTTCAAACATTACAAAAACAGTTTAAAGCTTAGAATGTTGCATAACAAATATAAACTTAGATATATTAAATATAACCTCCCATGCCCAGTACAGAGTCTGAACAATCAAGTGCCAAAGTGGTTTTGAACCAGATAAAAAAAAAAAAAAAAAAAAAAAAAAAAAAAACATTTCAAGCTATTACATGCACACAAAAAAGGTTTTAATGGCAAATTATAAAATCATGGTATCATATTTTTGCAGATTTAGTAGTTTTTCATCAACTGAACTATCTTACTTTAATATCATGCTAGTCTTGGCATTTCAAATGTATAATAAAAATGCTCCACAGCGGGAATTCTGTAGCCTATTGCCATTGAACCACATTTCCTGATAGGGCATTTCTAGAAGTTACAATTACCAACAATAAGCAGGACCAGATTGTTGATTTGCTCGATCGGTGTGGGTACCTGAGTAGCTCCTAGGTCTTCATAGATAACTAGAGCAGTTTCTGAAGCAAACCAGAAGACAGCCAGTAGTTCCAAGCTTAATTGGATTTCGGTAAGCAGGAGTTCTTTGCATTAGCCAATTACTTTTCAAATTCAGCCCGATCATGCACTCTTCTAGTTTTAACACTGCCTCAGTAAATCCTCTCTCATTCAATGACAGTCTTCAAAATTAAGTTCAACCTATAACTTGAATTTGTCAATTGCATTAATTTTATATAGTTTTTATATGTTTTTTAAACCATTTTCCCAAAACATTTGATCCAAATATCAGTACACCATTTTTAGCCACTTTACCTCTAAAATCCTCTATTTTGTGATACAATACCTCCAGATTGTCCCATGCATCAATAATGGTTTGTATCTCCATTTAAAATCATTACCACTTGACTTCATTAATCTGTACAAAGCATTGAGTATAGGAAGATCGGATGATTGATTTTATAAATGTTTATTGGCTCTGGGCATGCAAAGGTTACAGGGCAAAATACTGCTAAGATTCTGATTTCTATGAAGGAATTAGATTACCTAGCAGTAGCCACCTATCCTTTCAGAACAATTTAAAAAGCCTGGGATACTTGCCTGAGCACGACTTGCAGTGCACTTATTTTGAGAAACAGACCATGTAAAGTTTTGCATCACCCTATAGAATTAACTTATTTTGCTTCATAAAGTTAAATGAACCTGCTGAATAATTCAACTGAAACATATTGATTTACATAGCGCTTCATAGTTTTCCACATACTTAACAAAAAGCTGACAAACAATTTAACATTTCAAAATCCAACATGAAATACTGTACTATTATTATGGCTTCCAGTAGTCTTTTGCAGTATCATTTTGTAGTTTATTTGATTACATGATGTTAAATTAAAGATCCGAATTATTTTTATATAGGTTTTTTTTTTTTTTAATTATGTCTCAATCCTAAAATTGTAGGCGATGCAAAATGCTTGGCCACCATTGTAGTATCACATGGTACTCTATGGTATTATCAGCTTTGCGTCTAATCTTTCAGGTTTTACTAGATTTCAAAGGGTAATGGCTGAAACTGAGACACCCATTAGTTTCTCAAGCAGTATGGTAAGAAGATCCCTTGAACTTACTATTCTCCTGCAGCAAACTGGAAAAAAATCACTTAATGCCTTAGTATCTGCTCTGTTGACCTGGCCAACCAACTGAAGAATGCCATGCCTCAAGAGGGACACTGTGTGTACTGGCATTTTAAGTCAATACTAGCTTTCAGAACTGTTGCCATGTAACATTGTAACAGGATGGTCGAGTGGTGACATCACAGACCAGGAAGTTGACAAAAAAACTTTTACAAACAAAATGGCACAATGGCCACAATAAACTGGTACAATAAGGCAAACAAGTAGCAATTATTTATTTTCAGTTACTTTTTATGTTCCTCCTCTCTGAACAACCCCAACCCCTAACGGGCTGATCCACTCTTTATATATATGTGACCATCTCCAAATTGGTAATCACTTAATTAATTTGGAAGTGGCCACATTATGCATGCGTTTAGCTGGATGGGGAATTTTAACCCCATCCATGCTGTAAAACAATAATAACAAAACATTGTGTTTTAAACAAACAATATGTTTAAATTATAATAATACAACAGAAAATACAAATAAACACAGGGGTGGGGTGTACCCCATCACAAACATGTATAGGTATAACTATAGAAATATATGCTAAATTTCTAAACGTATTTCCTTGATTGGTAAAATAATAATTTATCGTAATTATGTGGGTGTCTTAGTTTAACCCACTTTTTACACATGACCAGGTGCTAAAATGTTTGGTCTTAGCACTGGAAGACAGGTGTAACCTGACCAATAAGTTGTAACCAGTTCAATCAAAGCATTACACACAAAAGACAATATTCCTCCATCCAGGAGAGCAACCACCAAGAAAAGGTGTTAAAACCAAGCCTCGTCCAGGACAACTGGAAGCTGCTAGAGACTGGAAGATGCTGGCAGATGTTGGTCAATGTCTTATTTTTCTACCTGAGATTGCCACCACTAACTTTCGACCAGACATTTTCTTGTGGTCTGGATCAGCACACCTTGCTCATCTGGTAGAGTTAACAGTGCCATGGGAGGATGCTGAGGATGAGGCATATGAGAGGAAGAAACTACAGTATGCTCAACTAGCTGCTGAGGTGGAATAGCAAGGGTAGGGAGTCCGAGTTTACCCAGTGGAGGTGGGTTGTCGAGAATTTGTGGCACACTTTACAACTCGATTTCTCAGAGATGTCGGGTTCAGTGGCCAAGAGTTGCGTCACAGCCGTTGTGTGTCCTGATGTGCTGGTGAGGTAAAATAAGCTGATCCCTGGAGCCAGCATTACACTTCAATCATCAGCACCAAGCAGAGGAATATCTACATCAACAGATGGAAAGAAATGCAAATAGATGGAGATGCAGATGGATCACATTAGTTTACTGTAAAGCTACGTCTTAGTTGGTGCTTATCTTGGCAAGAGCAGAGTTCAAATCAGCATGAAGTTTTAACATCTACTCTCATGTAATGGAAATCAACACACAAACTCCAGTTCTTGCCATTTTGTTAAATTATAAGCTCCATTAAACTTGTTTGAAAATTGTTTAATACTAAAACTAACAGAGTGGTCATTTTGACCGATCATAGTTTTTAAATGCATTTTTCTCCACTGATTTGGCAGCTAGGCACTTGTGCTTTTTTGACATTTCCTAAATATATCCATTAAACATCTCAAAGCATCAGTAGACCCAGGACTGCAGAAACTGGAGATAAATACACTATACCTAGACCCTCATTTTAAAAACAGTGGGTTTGGCTTAATGTATGTGAGATCGATCACATGACCAAGTTGTTAAACTTGAAAGCTTTGGGTTTATTTTGAAGAGCTACAACATGTGTGAACAGGCTGCCTGGTGGTGATACTGTATCAGGCCAGGAAGTAGATAGACATGACTGGTGAGTGAGTGAGCTGGTTTATTATAAATAAAAGGTTTAAACAAACAAAACACTTTACAAAACAAAATGCACATTGGCCAAAAGAAACAGACAAACAAACAAACACTGACCTATAACAAGTAGAAGGCTGGTGGAGAACCAGCAAGCATAACAATTGTTAATTTTATATTTGTTCCTTTTCCTCCTGTTCTCCACTTTGAATACCCAACCCTGAGTGAGTGACTCATGCCTCTAGATATACAACTATACCGGGATTCAATTGCTAATTAATCATTCACTTGAACCCCAGGACGTACACTAATTTGTGCAATCCCCATGCCCACATACTAATACACATTTTATCTGCACAATCATTATGCAATCCCATGCCTAAACACAAATATACATTTTAAATCATCTCTGCTACACACTTCATGCACCAATACACATATATACAGTGCCGTGAAAAAGTATTTGCCCACTGTCTGATTTTCTGCAATTTTGCATATTTCACACTGAATGTTATCAGATCTTCAACCAAAATCTAATATTAGATAAAAAGGGACCCTAAGTATACAAATAACATAAAATTTTAATACTAATTTCATTTATTTATTAAAGTTATGCAACACTAAATGCCCCCGTGTGAAAAAGTAATTGCCCCCTTAGATTCAATAACTGGTTACGCCACCTTTAGCAGCCATAACTGCAACCAAATGCTTCCTGTAGTTATTGATCAGTCTTTCACAGCACCGTGGAGGAATTTTGGCCCACTCCTTCATGCACAACTGCTTCAACTCAGTGACATTTGTGGGTTTTCGAGCATAAATTGCTCGTTTCAGGTCCTGTCACAACATCTCAATGGGGTTTAGGTCTGGACTTTGACTAGGCCATTCCAAAATTTTAAATTTCTTGTTCTTCAAACATTCTGATGCAGACTTGCTTGTGTGTTTCGGATCATTGTCTTGCTACATGACCCAGCTGCGCTTCAGCTTCAGTTCACGGATGGATGGCCTGACATTCTCCTGTAGAATTCTCTGACACAGAGCAGAATTCATGGTTCCTTCAATGATGGCAAGTCGTCCAGGTCCCGATACAGAAAAGCATCCCCAAATCATGACCCTACCACCACCATGCTTGACTGTTGGTATGAAGTTCTTATTGTGGAATGCAGTGTTTGGTTTCCGCCAGACATAACAGGGCCCACGTTAGCCAAAAACTTCCACTTTTGACTCATCTGTCCATAAACCATTGTTCCAGAACTCTTGAGGATCATCCAGGTGCTTTTTGGCAAACTTGAGATGAGCATTCAAGTTCTTCTTAGTGAGCAGTCATTTCCCCCTTGCTACTCTGCCATGAATCCCATTTTTGCCCAGTGTCTTTCTGATGGTGGAGTCATGAACATTGACCTTAGCCGAGACAAGAGAGGCCTGCAGATCCCTGAATGTTGTTCTAGGTTCTTTGTGACTTCCTGGATGATTTTACTCCTTGCTCTTAGAGAGATTTTGGCAGGATGGCCACTCCAGGGAAGATTCACTACTGTCCCAAACTTTCTCCATTTGGACAATATGGCTATGACTGTGGTTTGGTGGAGCCCCAGAGCCTTAGAAATGGCTTTGTAACTCTTTCCAGACTGATAGGCAACAACTTTTTTTTTTCCGGAGGTCTTCAGGAATTACTTTTGATCGTGGCACGATGTGCCTCTAGAACCTGTGTGCTGACAACTTCACTCTGATGGTAAGGGCCTAAGTTAGTTAGATTTATATTGGGCAGGGCTGGCCCAAATCAGGCCTGATTGTTAACCAAATTATTCAAACAGCTGACCCTAATTATCCCTTTAATTGGGTTGAGTTAACTAGGTGGGCAATGACTTTTGCACACCTGAAGATTGCATGTTTGATTACCTTGCACACCAAACAAATGAACGACGCACCAAACTTAGTGTTATTTTTTTATTCTCTCTGACTCCCTCTATGTACTACTACAACCTACAAAAAGATCTGACCAAATTCAATGTGAAAAATGTGCAAAAATGCATAAAATCAGACAAGGGGGCAAATATTTTTCATGGCAATATATATATATACAGTGATGTGCAGTAGTTTTCGTCAGGTGTGAAAAAATGCTGTAAAATAAGAATGCTTTCAAAAAAACACATGTTAATAGTTTATATTTATCAGTTAAAAAAATGCAAAGTGAGTGAACAGAAGAAAAATCAAATCAATATTTGGTGTGACCACCCTTTGCCTTCAAAACAGCATCAATTCTTCTAGGTACTCTTGCACACAGTTTTTGAAGGAACTCGGCAGGTAGGTTGGCCCAAACATCTTGGAGAACTAACCACAGTTCTTCTGTGGATTTAGGCAGCCTCAGTTGCTTCTGTCTCTTCATGTAATCCCAGACAGACTCGTTGATATTGAGATCAGGGCTCTGTGGGGGCAATACCATCACTTCCAGGACTCCTTGTTCTTCTTTACGCTGAAGATAGTTCTTAATGACTTTCGCTGTATGTTTGGGGTCGTTGTCATGCTGCAGAATAAATTTGGGGCCAATCAGATGCCTCCCTGATGGTATTGCATGATGGATAAGTATCTGCCTGTACTTCTCAGCATTGAGGAGACCATTAATTCTGACCAAATCCCCAACTCCATTTGCAGAAATGCAGCCCCAAACTTGCAAGGAACCTCCACCATGCTTCACTGTTGCCTGCAGACACTCATTCGTGTACCACTCTCCAGCCCTTCGGCGAACAAACTGCCTTCTGCTACAGTCAAATATTTAAAATTTTCACTCAACAGTCCAGAGCACCTGCTGCCATTTTTCTGCACCCCAGTTCCTGTGTTTTCTTGCACAGTTGAGTCGCTTGGCCTTGTTTCCAAGTCGGAGGTATAGAGTTTTGGTTGCAAGTCTTCCATGAAGGCCACTTCTGACCAGACTTCTCCGGACAGTAGATGGGTGTACCAGGGTCCCACTGTTTTCTGCCAATTCTGAGCTGATGGCATTGCTGGACATCTTCTGATTGCGAAGGGAATTAAGCATGATGTGTCTTTCGTCTGCTGCAGTGAAAATGAATAGGCAAACAGAATGTAGTACTTTCTTGCAGTACTTTCAAAGGTTATCGGAATACGAATCTGGACATAAAAATGCGTCAGACCAAGACAGTGATGAAACATACCCTGATCACAATGAGGTTAATGACCTTTGACAGTGAAAGTAATAACGAAGTTGCAGAAATTTTGGGACAGAGACAAACACAACCACATATGTAATAAGTTCAGTGCACTGCACATGTACAGAAGTGGCATGTCTGTGTTGATTGCACAAACTAGACTCCACAAGATTTTTTGTTTACATTCCACATTTTGAACAGTTATATGTTTCCATCTTTTGAACAGTTGACAATACACATTTTGAACAGTTGTAGTTCCATCCTTTGAGCTTTTGAACATGTAAATAAACCACTTTTTTTAAATTAGCCCTAGTGTGCATGACTATATTGCAAAAACTAAAATAAAGTTACCTATTACTGTAAAAACCTTTGTCTTTTTTAGTTATTTTTAGGGGGTCCTAAAAAGGGGGGGGGGGGGGGGGGCAACTTATACACAGCTGCAATTTATACACTTTTTTTTTTAAATTAATAGTGTAGCAAACCAGCATTTGTTTGAAACTTGCAAGATTTTAAACAATGCAACCAACCACCTCCAAGTCTCGTGCTGTAACAGGTGTCCTTCACGTGTACCAGGCAGGCTGAAAAAACGGTGTCAAAAGCATAATCCCGAAGGAAAACAAACAGTAACACAGAACAGTTTCATAGTGTGCGACACAACAATAGTTCTGTACGCATTTTAATATAGTGGTTAAAAGGACAGCTTTTGTAGTTCTAGGTATATATGTACGTTCTATGGTTAAAGACCCACATCTTTATATTTCCAAGTGCTTCTACCAGCAATAGAAATTGAAATTTTAGACTACGTCTTGTTTTTTTGTTTTTTGTTTTTTTTTTTTAATTCACAGATCCTGCATGTACTGTGAAATTCTTCTAGGGTGAATTAGATATACAGATATTGACTGTTACTTAGCACTAGTGAAGCAAACCTGAAATCACCAAATTGGACAGTAACTGAAAACATCATGACAACTTTGTCCCAAGTAGGTTAATCTTGAAAGGTCTAAAACGTGCTAGACAAGCTTTGGTGACCTGCAAGATCAAAACATTATACATTCACAGTAGAATTAGACTCAATTTGAAATATTTTAGGGGTTGAAATTGCAGCCTGCAGTCTATACAATGTATGCATGTACACAGATTTTGTCATACATTTAAAAAAGTAAGCTGGATTGGTTTTCCTCTATCTTGCTTTTGTTTAATCCAGAATCATTTGTAACATCAGAACATCTAGAAACGACTAACAATGAAATGACTAAATAACTAAATGACTAAATTACATGGGCACAGTGACAGCATTTGAACTGCTTTTCTGTACAGGCACAGGAAGCTGGTTTCACCCTTGTGTTGCTATTCTTCTAAAGTGGCAACCAGCAGGAGCTCAAACGCTGATGTCCCACACACTGGCAGATTACATTTTCTTTGAGAACAGATTGAAATTCACAATGTCATTTCTGTGCCTCATATGAAAGATTTGAGCAATATGCCGATGTGCCTGAGAGCTCTTATTTGTAATAGGATTTTCATCAATTTGATATATTTATTGGTACTCAAAGCTGATGTCTGAAAAAGAGCAGTACAATTCCATTACGAGTGCCAAAGACATAGAAAAAGGCACAATGCTGTGCCATATAAAATGATTATGAACGCCATACGGGTCAGATATACACTACAATTTCAATCATTATTAAATAAAACTCAAAAGTACGTAGATTTTTTTGATACACTAATGGCTAAAAATACATGCAGTAATGTAGAATTAAGTAGTTCAAGATTAGTGATAATCAAGATCTGTGAACCCAGCCAAAACAGTTTTACTTCTATTACACACAAATATGTAAATTGCATTTTGGCATTATGAAGCTGATCCCAAGTGTTTTTAAAATATATACACACTGGCCAACTATTGCAGACACACAGAGACTAGACTAATGGTCCCCATCTTAAAATCTATATACATTAGAAATATATTAGAATAAAGTAGTTAAAAATAGTTAGTTATACAACCCAAGAATATCAACCATGAAAAGGGTACAACATTGTAATATATATATTATATTATATATATATATATATATATATAAGCCATATATCTGATATATGTGGTGTGTCACACACACACACACACACACACACACACACACACACACACACAAGGATATTAAGTGGATGAACACGGTCAAATGCAATTGTTTTCATTAGAATTACAGTACTCCAATGTCTACAGCTTCCCTCAGTAAACATGCTATAGGCAATTACCAGCAATGCTGCTTCATTAACCTGTAACCCATAATCTTGTGTGTCCAATTAATCTGTCACAGTAACCTCAAGTAAATAACTCTCTCTGAACATTAGGATATGGATGTTAATATTGCAGACAGCAATACATGATGGCTGGAAAAATAGAAAACAAAACAAAATATATTACATCAGTCCAAATAGGTCCTGCACATTGCAAAAAAAAAAAATGTATGAACTCTTGGAAAAATGTCTACCCGTTCTACCATAATATTTTAATATCGGTATTCTTGACAAGCATGTTAACTTTTGTCAGGTATATGCTGGGGCGTGTTGGTCATTAGAAAGAAATGAGAAGCAACTCAAAATATTGATTATTTGTAATACGAGGGACAAAATGGCAGGCAATCCATAGATGTCAAGTCTCAAGGTTTACCCGTGAAACTCCATTTTTCACAATTTTGAGAGTCTCACAGCCGTGCAATGGATTCTTATGTTTGTGCATGCTGTAGCGATCCCAGCTCCCGCAGGCAGGTGCATCACACAGGGCGAGGCAATCCACACGCAGGCGGAGGGTGGGCACAAACCCGGGACCTCTCACACTAAAGCGTAACGGCGATACCACTGTACAAAAGAGCCAGCTCCTTTGCAAATAGCGTATAACGGGTTTGTATGTTCGTATGTCTGTGTATGTGATTACGTCACTGTCACAAAGATGGCCGGAGAGGGGGCCGTCAGACCAGAAACAGAAACCCAGAAATAAACAAAGACAGAGGTGGAGTTTGGTGGAGCTGAGTGAATGGTCAGCATTTAATAGTGCACAGACAGACAGAAAATAAACGGTTGTAACACACAAAAACACAGGACACGGCACATTCGCCAAAACAAAAAGAGACAAACAAAACGGACTAACACTACATAAAACACAGCGAGCAGATATTTTAACTTTACGTTATTATTTTATTATTTATTACCTCCTTCTCCAATCCCGTTCTTCACTCACCGAACACCCAACCCTGAGTGGGTGAAAACATGCAGCTTTTATGCAGCTGTACCGAGACTCGATTAGCAATCAATCATTCAACTGGAGTCGCGGTACAACTGCACGTGAATTAATAAAGTGCAATTCCCCGTGCTCACATATTATTACGTTTTACTTGCACGTGACATGCTGTGCAATCCTTGTGACAAAATACAAATATAAATTTCAAACACTCATGTTACACAGACCCATTTATATCCCATGTACCAGTGACTATACACCAACATTAACACACAACACAAAATACACACAGGGGCGGCACTTTGCCACAGTCACCTACCAGCCCTGCAGCTGCCTTCTCACCCTTACTCCAAAGATAGAATTGCCTTGTGGTCACAAACTGAAGGTTTGTCTGCGTGAGTCTTCTATGTTTCTGTACACAACACATCATTACTCGGACAGAGTCGAAGAAGAGGCTGTCAGACTGTCACTTTCATGCAGAAATTACCACAGCAACCAAACAGAAATAGACATCAATGAGAATTAAATTATTAAAGTCAAAAAATATAATGTTCTTTATGATGCCAGTGCCAGTGGTTGTAAATACAATAAAAAAGACGCCATATGGGAAGAACTAACAGAACAATTGGAAATTGACGGAATGTCTATCGCTCTTTATTTCACCTTAATTTTAGTCAGTGACGGGGAGCGCCACACACTGCTTTCAGATTTCTGTAAAATGACGCTTCTTTGTTTTAATAAAGTTGACCAATAATAATAATAATAATAATAATAATAATAATAATAATAATAATAATACATTTACACACTAACTGAAGATTTTATTAAAATCAATAAAAAATTATATTAAACTAATTATCAGTATTTACAAAGAAATATGTGTAGATGTATTCTTTTTGAATGAATAATATACATGAAAAACCGCTGTTAAATGTTTTTTTTTTTTAGTCTGTGGTGTACCCAGACCATTTCTTTACTTTATTTACTTTATTTCGTCTCCACAAAAGGAGCAAAAGCAGACACATCAATCCCAAGGTTTTTCAGCAGGGGTCTCACTGGTGTGAACACTTTGTGGTTGGCATGTCTGTCAAGCCATATTATTTTTGTCCATGGATTATATTCAAAACTAACGTACAGTATCACGCTTTCTCCAACACACCAAGAGCATTCAGATTCAAACCTAAATATATTTCCTGTGTACAAGTTTCTTTTCTTGTAGAGCTGGGTGCTGTTAAATCGTCTTTCATGATATTTACAGCTGGCTGTCCTAAGGCCCAAGAGTAACTATTATGTAACACTGATGACTAAACTACAGGTTAGTTTTAAATGTCAAACATGTCATTTTAAAACAAACATGGCTAAATATTATCCATTTTGTTTCAGAGCTAATGCAAACAGAATTATGCAAATGCAATATCACATGTACCTTACTGTTTATTTTTTAGAAAAAACAAAAGTGATCTTGTTTCACAATCAACGCTTTTCCAAGAATTGAATTAAGAAACAGAGTCGGCTCAGTATAACTTTAAAGGGGCATCAAAATTAAACATCAAAAACAAAGAACCTTTTTAATTGCACTATACAGTATTTCGGACATGTTTTACTATTTGCCTGCTCATCTAAGCCTTGTCATATTTCCATTACCCAGAGTAATATACATTTATTGTTAAGCAATCAATCATTAAAGTTTCTGCGTGAACTATATAAGCAGCTTTACAGTTATACTCAATATAAACATATACATGCCATCAATTCGCACTGCTTAGATTTTGTCTTCCATGCCTGATTTTGCTGTTTTCAATAGCTGTCCGGATTCTAAAACAAAGTAATCAACAGATTCCAGACCTAATATTCCAAAGTGAAAAACAAAATCTGTAATTAAAGGGGCATTTATCTAGATCAGTGGTCTTCATAATACAGTCTTCATGCCACCTGCAAGCGACTCAAAATACTATTTAATCTAGTTAGCAAATTCCCTGTTTGTCAGAGCAGCAACTAATTTAACCAGCTAACAATTCCCAAGCATTTGCTGACAGCAGGTTTTTCAGTCACTTTTGTTAAAACTGTGTCATTTTAAATGAGAAAGAAGATGATTGAGTAGTGACTAATGTGGGCCCCACCAATTATGAGCAAGAACCACTTGTCGAGATAGTTTTCATTTTCTCTTTGACACCAGAGATGTACAGCATGCAGAATAAAACAAGGAATTTATAGTTTAATTTATCTCCTTTAATCAATCAAAAACCTCTTGACAACAGACAGGGCCCTAAATCAATGTGAAACTTCTGATTATACCACACGATTAAGAAGCAAGAATAATAATACTTTTTAATATATAGAGGCTGAGTAAATTGATAAAAGTACATTTCTCAAGATTTTACACTCTTTTAGTGGCCAGTCCAGGCAGTTTTGTCTTTGCCCAGTTTTCCCCCACTCCCCAGATAACATAATGCTGTTAGGTTGTTTGTGAATTAGTTAAGTGAAGTCAAAAACATGCAACAATTTTTTCCCTGACATTGTGATTTGTGGAAAACACACACACACACACACACACATATATATTATTTTGCACGTGTAGGTGTTCACATTTCTTTTCCAGGGTCTAACTTGAACACTAGTTTTTTTTTTTTTTTTTTTTTTTTGCTGTTCATGTTTCAGATTTCTCTAACAGGGGTAACCTTTTTCTCAAGGGGAATTGGGGGGGGGGGGGGGGGGGGGGGGGGGGGGGGATATTGCTGCAACTGCTCTTGCGAAACTTGCGTCTCTTTTGAATATCTGGCCCATGGTTTTAGAAAATAGAAAACTGTATTTGTTCAGACTGCTGGTTTGTGGGCTTTAATGGAAAGAAAATCTTACCTATGAATAATGTGTGGTTTTTTTTAGTAAAAAAGATATGACTTGAAGGCGTGCTGAAACAATTGCAGATGGCAAACTACAAACATTTTGAGGGAAGAGAGTTTATTGGCTAAAAATAAGCCCTGTTGCTAGCAGGCAATTTTCTAAACCACATTTAGGCCCTGTCACATCAGAGACAGCCAGCTGTGCCCATAGTTGTCACATGTCACCTTAAATAGAGCTTTCCTATTATAGAAGGTCCTTCTACACTGACTCAGGCTGTTCAAGGGTTTACATCTTTCACAGTTATGAGCTCATTGACTTTACAGCATTGCTCTTAGCTTCTGCTCAGTTCAGAGCTCTGGGTTAAGGAACAGAGCATTTATCAAACATTGTTAAAGCATCTGTCATGTACAATCAGCATTGCAATACACAACATTAAGTCTGTTTGTGGAGGTCTGCTACTTCATTAGAATGATTTGATGCTCCTCATTTATTTTTCTGTGTTTGCCATTTTATGCAGCAGTCACATCAGCTGAAATATTAATAGCACACAGATCATTTACATCACTGTTCAACAGTCTCTCTGTTTTTTTAATATGTACTGTAAACAGTAACACATAACTGGAAGATAGATTTTAGCAATGTTCAGATACGTTTTGTGAAGAAATTAATTTGTAAAACAAGCAATATTACTGTTTTTTGTTTTGTTTGTTTATTACAGTTTTCTATTAAAGGTACAGTATGTGTTTATCAGTTCCTGAAGCCTTACTGGCACTATTCATACTCTGACTGTAAAGATGTACTCTACATCAATCCACATAACAAAACCTGCATTTCCAACAAGATATTGTGTATTAATAAGCATAATGTGTTTGCACTGTGCAGTGGTTGGCTATGTGTTGCAAGGGGAGCATGATTTGTAAACTCCATTAGGCTGATAAGACATTTTCTCTTTCTTGTGTTGAACACTCCTCAGTGAAAGTTGAAAAATGTTTTTGGTTTTATTCCAAGCTGACTCAAACTAGAATTGTGTGGAAAAATAAATTGCTGTGATATATACAACATGGCATATAGTAAAGGTGCAATCATGCGTTTATTATGAACACAACGTTAGGTTATTATCATAACACTGGTTCCCTGAAATAGAAATGTAACCATTATTGTATGGGTATTTACCTCCTAAAGACCCAAAACCAGAATATTGTATACCAAAGCTGCTCTGCGAGCTTGTGACACCTGCTGCAATCATCGACGACTGTGATGGGGTATACCCCGCCCCTGTGTGTATTTTGTGTTATTTTGTATTGTCTTTGTTATATTATGATTTAAATGTATTGTTTGTGTGTAAAAATACAATGTTTTGTTAATTAGGTTTAAAATTTTCCATCCATCCACGATTCCAGATGATTAATTTATTACTAATCTGGAGATGGTCACATGTATAAAAACCTGCAGCTTTGGCTGAACAGGGTTGGTATTGCTTCAGAGGCGAAATGAGAGATGTGAATCGTGAGTGAAGTTAAATACTAGAGATAATTCCTATTTGTGCTGACTTTAAATCAGCACATCACTTGTGTGTTTGTTCACCGTTTTGTTGCGTCTGTTTAGTTTTGCCACTGTGCCGTTTTGTTTTGTTTTGTTTCATGGTCAAACCTTTTATTTTCAATAAACTTGTGCATTAGTGCGTCATACCACATTACTGTGTGTCTCTCTTCCTGGTCTAACGTCAGACGCGAACGTCAGCCCCTGTTCACCCACCTCCTCGGAGGTGGCGATGGACAGTATAGCCTTCTGTGTCCAACCTGCACTCGTAGACCCCTGGGGCCCCAAGGGGACAAGCAGGGCTGATGGCATTGAATATTCCTGCAGTAATTCTGCAAGAAGAGTTCCTTGGTGGGAAACAGCTGCCCAGAGCTTTCCATTTGCTCCCTGTATGCCGTTCACTTGAAATAACGACTCTTCTTCTTCTTCCTCCCCCCTCTTGGGCTGTGGACACACTGACTCCCCCCTCTTGGGCTGTGGACGCACTGACTCCCCCTCTTGGGCTGTGGACGCACTGACTCCCCCCTCTTAGGCTGTGGACACACCAACTCTCCCCTCTTGGGCTGAGGATGCACTGACTCCCTCCTCTTGGGCTGTGGATGCACCGACTCCCTCCTCTTGGGCTGTGGATGTTCAGGCTCCTCCCACTCAGGTGCAGGATGTTTGGACTCCTTCAACTCAGGCGCAGGATATTCAGGCTCCTCCCACTCAGGCACAGGACATTCGGGCTCCTCCCACTCAGGTGCAGGACATTCAGGCTCCTCTCTCTTGGGCTGTGGACGCACCGATTTCTCTCACTCCACGACCATATCCCCTCTCCAGCAGCTGTAAGACCACTCTTCTTCAGGGAGGGGGCAATTAACTGGGAAATGCCCCCATACCCCACAGATGTAGCAACAGTAGGTCTTGCTTATGTTGTGGAGGAGGGCTTCCCAGCTGATTTCCTCCTGTGCCTGCTGTTGTTGCAGCTGCTGCTGTCCCCTTCCCATTGCTCTCTTTCCTCCCATCCTCTCTTACTCCACTCAAAAACTATAATAATAAAAAAAAAGAAAACTGCAGTACCCTTCTGCAGTACCTCTTCTGGCCTGAGTCCAGGAGGCACTGCTGATCCCACACTGGATACCACGTGTGGCATGGAAATGGCGTTGCGGTGACATCAGGCCAGAAGGCGGAACAAAAACACAGACAGGCAGGTACTGCAGTTCACAAGTGGGGTGCGTCGTTTATTAAAGCACAAAAATAAATAAAATATTAAAAAAAAAATAAACACTTGCTCACAGAGCAAAATAAAAGGTTTTAAATAAAATATAATTAGTATTACATTAATATAAATAAAATTAATCACAAACACAAAAATACAATATAGGTCAGGCTGGCCGATCGCCTTGACTGTTCCTATATTTTTCTGTTTGTAAATTAATCTATCCTCTCGCTCTCCCGTTCTCCACTTTTGAACACCCACCCGGAGTGCCGAGAGCTGCAGGTATTTATGCAGGTGACCATCTCCCGATTAGCAATAAATTAATTACTGCACGGCTATCCCGTCATATTTACACATATAAAAACAATAAACAAAACACACAGAGTTTTGCCATCATCTATACAACTACCATAACTAAAGCATAATAAACAAACCACATAGCTTTGGCTGTCATTTATATACACACATACAAAAATAAATGATAAACAAATACGACACATGGGGCAGAGGGGGAGACCCCGTTCTAAAAATAAATACTGAACAGGGCCACTTGCCCTGTTACAGTGCTTTCGAAGGGTCTTATTCCGAACTTGCTTTGAATGTTCCTTCATCTTCATGATGTAGTTTTTGTTAGGAAATGTACTAACCAACTGTGGGACCTCCCAGAGACAGGTGTAGTTAACCTGAAATCATGTGAAACACCATAATTGCACACAGGTGGACTCCATTCAACTAATTATGTGATTTCTGAAGACAACTGGTTGTTATAGCAAAGGGGGTGAATACTTGTGCAATCAATTATTTTCTGTTTTATATTTGTAATTAATTTAGAACAATTTGTAGATTGTATTTTTCACTTTGACATTATGGACTTTTTTTGTGTTGATCAGTGGCAAAAACTCCTAATTAAATCCATTTTGATTCCATGTTGTAACACAACAAAATGTGGAAAAGTCCAAGGGGGGTGAATACTTTTGAGAGCCACTGTATACAGCCTGGGGAGAGAGAACAAACTCAGCCTACTTATGTTGCTGGATCCCTGAGAAGGAGCGACTGAAACCGCTGGCTTCATGCGAGACATAACAAACAACAGGCTGTAGTGCACACAATACACGTAAATAGTAATAATTATTACAGCAATTCGTTAAATATCACATATACTTTGTGTAAAAACACAATAAACGTGAATATATACAGACAGAAGCAACAATATACCTATCTGAACAAGGCTCTCCAATCAGGTCAGTCTTGAAATGAACAATGGCACTGAGATCTATGAGCACAGTGCCTTTGTGCCCTTGGGTTGGCCCACGACTGCGTCACAGGCTCGCAAACCAGCTTTGGTATACAATAGTCAGTTTTCAGACCTTTAGGAAGTAAATACCCATTTGGTAATAGTTACATTACGTTTACTTGAAAGAGAACAACATATTCTGTGTTTGAGCTACGGTACATACATGGTAATAAGTTAATGCATCCATTAGGTGATGGTTTTCTTTCCCATCCCTGGCCACAACATCATATTTTAAAGACATTCTGACATCTACAAACTCAGAGTTGAGATACTGCCCTGTAGGTGTCAATCACACTGTTTGTACGTTTCTATATGTGACAGAGCTTTCATCACTCTGTCGCATTCAACAGAGCAAATTCAGTAATATTTGTAATAAAGAGAATAAGATAATAACAAGAAGGATAGTAAAAGCTCCAGTAAATGTGAGCAGTATAGAGAAAGCTTCTGGATGGAACATTTATTACTAACTTTTTTTGTTTCAAATGAGTAAAAAAGACTCCTCACACTGCGGACCTCTGTTATTCACACAGCTTTGAATTGTGTAGATTTGTTCTCATCTGAGTCCCTGTCCACATTGTCTTGTTCTGCTTGAATGGAGATTACTGATGTCTACAATTTGTCTAGCTCAGTTCAGAAAATACCAAATTTAGTCTTTAGTTTAAGCTTTAGATGAGAGATTCTGGTACTTAAATAGAAGTACTGTACAAAAGGGCTTCAAAAGGTCTATTTTTACAATTGCTAAAATACATGAAAGACACCACCTTACATCCAAAGTAGTAGGCTTCACCCTTATAAAATTCACAATCGAATAGGAGTGGTATGTCAATAGCTTTTTATAGCGTTTTGTAACCTAAAACCCAGCTCTTCTAAAGAGTTATTTTTTAAAACTCAATATGAATTGATATTCACTTTGTATTTCAGCGCTAGAGCTCACAGCACAGAGGACACCGACAAGATCAAAATGGAATTAATATCCTCTATTTACCGTATTTGTTTTCCTGCTCTACACTGGTTGTTCTTTGTCAAGGCCAGTCTTAGTTAAATGTCAGTTTTTATATTGAAGTTTTTCCTCTTCAGGGAAATAGCTCTAGGTTCTTCATTATAAGATTGAATTTAGCTTTTTTCCTCTAACAATACAGTTATTACTTTAGGCTTTTTGCGTCATAACCATAAAATCTGGCCTTCACACCTCCTCAGCAAATCTATCACTCAATAATTTCAATAAAATGAATCACAGAAGGCTGCCTTCACTGTCTGCCCTGAATTTTTGATGGACCTTCTGTAGACACAGGCATTCTACTTACGTAGACACATTATATAATCTTTTCCTAATATTTTATTATGTGTGTTCTATGTCATTGTTTCTGTTTAGATCAACATTTGCCATTGTAACAGTGACACTGTACTGTCACTGGCTAATCGAGCTTACGTACGAGTCTACAGGCAAGAGCTAGGTGTTCCATCTGAAACGTGCACCGTGTTTGTTTACAAGGTATGGCAGCTGGGGATTGGCCAGCTGCAGAGACATACTTTTTATTGCTAATAGCGTACTACTAAAAATACAAGATGCAGAATAATCAAGTTTATTTTATGTTAAGAGATACAACCAACGTTATACATAGGCTACTAATCATTGTCACTCTTGTAGGCAAACAACTGGTGTATTCCAAAAAGATGAACTAAACACTTTACTCGCTGTAAGGCAACCATTTTATCCAACTCCTCCTTAGTCCCGCATTCCTATGTAAAATATCCAGTAGATTGTCCGATACTCTTTTTCAGGTATAAGGTTAAGACATAACACACACGAAAGTATTATTTCACCATTTAATAATTCCATTGATTGGCGTTTATGTACCAAACGTTATTTGCATGCTGATGTTGCCCTCTGTTTTGCATTATTTTGAGATATGCGCATGCATCAGAGGTTCATTGCATTTTGTACTTGTGATTACACTATTATAAATGTATTTTTAAAATGAGAACTTTCGGTATTCTATATGAGCTGTACTTTTAAAACATCAAAACACATCTCAAAATAACGCAAAATTCAGCATGACACTATTTTATACATTTAAAGGTGTTGTAAGTCAGCATTTACATGCAGCAGCTGAAGATTCGATTACTTCCGGATTGGCTAGTCTGTGCGCCGTGAATTATAGAAATATTTTGGTTTTGTCATAGAGGAAAAATCACCAGACGCCTGCTTCACCAACCCTACTTTTGACTTGGCTGATGATGGAACAGTAAAATAGAACAAGACCTTGTTTTTCTCTGTGGATATTATGAAGCAAATTACAAATAAGTTAAAATAAGTTATTGCTTTTCATATGTAAATATCCGTTAACATCTATGTTTGATATTGCAATTGTGTTATTATATTTTTATGTGCTTTGGAAAACTTCAATATGATCGATCTCGATATACATGCATGATATCGATATATAATTTTCATATCGTTACCCACCACTACTACTGATTAACAAAATTTAATTGAACATCTATTTCAACAGGGTTTTGTTCAAGAGATTCTTGGCATATCCTTTTACGTTGCCAAACAGAAACCGGTTTCCCATGTTTTATACTTGCAATTCCAGCCCTGGGAGACATTGATTGAACTTGGATTTTGCTGCTCGTGTATTCAGATGCAAAAAACACTGCTAGATGCTTTTAAATAGTAAGCAACAGTATTCATGAATCAAACTGAGAAATACAATGGATATTTTTAATCAAGGGGCTGTTAATGCAGATTGCTATAGGGCTCTTGGGAACATTCCATCTTTTAGATTTTCATTGGCATTGAATGTGTGTCTACAATCCTTGGCAGCTACCTTAGTCAAGACTGGTGACAGCTGTGTTAATCAAGGCCGAGGCCCTGCACACTAATGCAAGTTTGATTTGTGGCTGTTTTTACACAGTCACATGTTTAATTGTTTTATTAATTTATGTAGAGACCTCTGCCTGTAATTAGACAGGCAGGTATTTAGACAAGTCTGTAAGGTGTCTGTGGAGAAGTATGAAGGCGAAGGCCTGAGACGAGACCTGTGTGGCCAGACCTAAAAAGATACTGTGTGTACTATGTTCAAACTTGTTATTGTGATAGAAGTGTTTTGGTGACTGGTAAACGGCGTAGCCGTCCGGTTATAGTTTAGAAGTTTAGTTTATCTCTCCATGATGGAATCAGGCTTTGGTTTTGTTTATTTTTTGTTGTACTGAATAAATATACAGACACCACCCTGTTTTTGCAAACTGTTTGTGGTCCAGTGTTCATTTACACAAGAAGACAGTGTGAAAGGTCACGAAACGTGGCAAACCCCAGTTTGCCACAATATATAGCAAAGACTTCTGACTCCATTATTTACCAGCACTGTAAATAACATACTGTGCCTCCACAGCAGGGGGCGCAACACCACACCATAACTAAAGAATGTAAATATAAACTCTTTAGTAGACATTCTTTTAACCATAGTGTCATAGCTATATTCCTACACCAATCGATTTGATATGAATGAGACATCACTTACCTGTTGAAAAATATGCAGATTTAAAAGCAAACATTTCTCCTATCCTGGCAAAAGTAGTAATTGATAAAAAAAAAGGAAGCAATTTAAGATTATAAATCACAATTACAAATCAACCAATTTCAGTTCAAAGTTTGTGGATATTACAATACATCTTATGCTGCAGGCAGATGTCATCCCGTGCAGACAACATATGACACAATTATGAGGTTGAAGAACAACACCACTTTTTATGTTAATAGCAGTTTTGAGAACTGCCTTTGTTTTTGTGATTTATAATAAGTTAATACGTTGTGTGTCGGGTGTCTCTTACCATAAACTGAACAAGATGGCATCTTGTATACTACACATGACAATTGAGCTTATAGAACAGAGGACACAGGTGTTCCTGCTGTTCTTGGCCTGTCCTCAAAACTTCATAGAAGCAGTTTTGCTGACAAAGTCAACACAGTAACAACTTCAAATTAGGTACTAATCACAGTTTCCCTTCAAAACATTTATAAATCACTTCTGCCATGCTGACATTTAATGACATTCATCAGAATTTGTTACATACTTTGCATAGCTAATACAGCCAAATGGTAATTCATACAGCTTTACGACCAAGAAAATCAGTGGGGTTTTTGCCCGAGTTGAAAGGCTGTATATCAGTATTTCCTTCCTGAAGGTCACCTGTCAGTATTCAGATTGCTATCATTTACCATCAGTCACCATACAAAAGGCTCTTGATACACAACAAGCATAACTGTTTTGATATTCTGAAACCAAAGAAGCTGAGGTCACTAAAAGGGGAGACAAAAATACAATACCCAACTGGTAACTTAAATCATAAAATACAGTGCCGCCTCAGGACATTATTGTCCGGTTTCATCGTGTTGTTCAATCTAACTTCCAGACATAGGGCGTCACCCCTACTGAAATCTTGTTAACATAAAAAATTGTAGTAGGTTTCACAGTTCATCTGCAAGAGTAGCAGTCTTCTTATTTGGCCTTCAAGGTCAATCAATAGCACTAAAAAAAAAAATACTGTCAAGTAATTCTTTATGCCATCTCTATAAAGGAAATAAAACAGGCATTTTTGGACTCGCTTTGCATTACAGCAACTTATCAGTAATCAGCATTGATTACCAATTGCCAATTGACTATGTTTAGCTCTGCACTAGAAACATACAGGATATCTGATGATATATATATATATATATATATATATATATAATATATATTATATATATATATATATATATATATACAGATAGATCTGAGAAAAAACAAAGACATATAACAATATGTACTGCACCCAATAGGACCCACTTTTTGTACTGTTTATATTAACTATACCATAATGAACATGTGTTTTCTGTTTTGCTGAGTACGGATATACAGTATATGATGAAATAGATTCAAGTATTTTTTCTTTTTTTTTTTTTTTTTTTACTTTATTCATTAGATACCGAGATTGCAACGTTTTTAGAATTTGCCAATCGTGGCGGTACTCATTTTAACATCTATTTAGACAAGTGTGAAAGTCACAAAGCTGAACATTAATGCTCTGTTAAGGTTACAGCATTAACATTGTACTGTATATACTATAGGGAAGCTAGATTCCCTCAATAGTGGGCTGCAGATATGACTTGTGACATCCCAACAGGAATTACAGTTACATTATCTTTAATATGTTGCAGAAATGAACTGCTTTTGTGCTCCAAGAACATTTCTATTCTGAAGCTAGAAAAAGTTTATTGTACAGTAAATTCTATACACTATAGTTCTTGAAACAAGTTTTATGCTGCTTCATAGAGCAATTTACAATACATATTGTAATTCATCAACCCCTTATCCTTAAGTTTACTGGATTATAATAGACTGTATGCAACTGCGTGGTTGTAGGGAGCATTAGTTATTGACATTTTAGAAGGGGGTAGATTGATTTATGGGGAATAATCTTGAAGTGTTAGGTTTTATCATCCGGAAAACAAACAGTCACATGACCTCAATATGGCGACTGGGTCTGCAAACTCATACAGCCCTATGGCGATGTTTGCAGTTGTAAAACAATTGTGTGAGCCTGTGCAATTTTTGATAAAAGCAACCCCTAAGTCTTTCTTCATGCCTTGAATCTTCTGCTGGAGTTCTGGGATATTCTGTTTGAATGCAAGCCTTAATTCCTAGGGACTGGTGATATAAGTCACAATGCTGTTTATAAGCATGCTCAGGTTAAAAGAGGTTTTCAGTGGTTGCTAACAAACAGTTTTATCTCACTCAGCTGTTTGAGGGCTATTTTCAGTATGAGCTTCTAAAGATTGTATTATTTGGTATGTCCCTTGTTCAGGCATAAACTGGTAAGCATAAGCAGGCTTTAGCAATTCTCATAATAATAAAGCAACCCATTCTGAATTCATATCTAAATCCTCTTTTCTTCCAGGATCAGCCGTAACAGGTCATCAGGTGACATTTGAAAAACACAATGACAAAAATGACCAAATAAATTGTGCATAATGATTTCGAAGGCATAAAAACGAAACATACAATGCACATTTTAAATTATGAGCAGACAATATTTTTTCAACATACACATGATACATCTGAAATTAATTGCATAACATAATTGAACCTTCTTGCTTTGGAAGCTTGTACTATTTGTATGAATAAAAGTAAAATGCCATGGGTAGAGAGATTTACTATGCCTTTTAGTTTACGTAATATAGAGGAAATACTCATGCCAACAAATTGAAGGGTACAGCATTTACTGTTGATGTATCATGCCATAATGCATAGTTATGCTGAATTGCAAAGTTTATGCTCCGTACAGGACCAATAACAAAGCAACTTATAAAATGAATTAATATCTGAATAAGAATAAAGTACTCTCTGGAGTTAAGTAATGGTTTTGAAACATACCCAACTAAAGCAGTGCACTTAGCATATTGCAAACAATTGAAAACCTGAATACAAGCGTGATGTTTCTTTGTTTTAATTAATCTATTTATTTTTCAATTTAGCTACATCTTGTAGGTTACATTATATAAGTATACTTCTAAAAATAAAAAAAAATAATGATATCAAAAAAAGATCGAATTTGCTAGATAAACATTACAATATATTACGGAAAGGATCTGTCAGGTTAATACATTCAATTATTCTATGCCTTCCTTTTCTAATTCTTTACCTCACAAGATTGGGCAACAGTATGTACACGAGACACAGATTGTTCTTACTGAAAATATCAACCAGTTTCTGACAAACGTCTGAGTAGGAGGCATATTGTCAATCAGCTGTGCTTCCTATTCCTACTAATAAACCTACCTGCTGCTGTAAAAACACAATCAAAAACTCCAGCTGACGTGAATTTGTGTTGCATACCGTGTCTGACACGCAATACGTGTTTGTGACCAGTTCCAATTAAGGGCACTTTCAGGAATGGAAGTTCTTATGCTGTGTCACTAAACTGTTTAACATCGGATATGAGCAAGTGAGGAAAGAAGAGACTTGCAAATTGCATAAGCATTCTATAGTATTCTGATGTCATCCAAGTGTTGCTCTGTGGAACATTCACATTGGGTGGCTGTTTGGTGCATGTTGTTTTGATTATACAATAATTACAGTTCTGAAGCCCAGCTGATTGCCTGGGTGATCTGGTCAGCTATGATGGAAATCTAGCTCGGTTAAAACAGGTTCTTCAGTTGAGATTCATGAAACTGAGTGTGGCAAGGGATCCTCTATAGGACCTTGCAATGGTTTTTCAACCAGTCTACTGAATTGTCAACTGCTGCTGACCTCACAAGAGCAGGAATAAAGAGTGTTTATTTTTGCAAAGACTCTGGTAGGAAACGCTTTGGTCTTCAAAATTATTTATAGGTAAGGCAAACATAAAAGTGGTCATTGCTTTAAATTAGGAGCTTTTCAAATACTATCCCCATGCCTTTGTCACCAGTTTTCATTGCTAAATCATAAAGGAAGAAAACATTTTTGGCAACTCCTGACCATGGGTTATACAGTAGTGTTCACTTTATCAGATTATCTTAGATGATAAACCAATTACAGAAATGGCCTGTACCTACCAATAAGAATGGTAGACAATATATGACTAATTTGTTGTTTCTTTATCAAGCCCAGCTTGAAAGAATAAGTGAAGTCAGTAGACAATTGTTAAAATGTTTTTCTTCAAAACAACAATCGTCGAGTTTCGCAGACCTTATCTGCACTTATCTTAGACTACCTGACGTTTAGTGCTAATCAGGATCTGTGAAGACAGCTAAATAACTCCATAGTGCGAAAGCTGAATTATATAACACGCATTTTACAAATGTACCAGAAAATTTGCCTCTTCACGTTGATAGTAAAAGATTATCTGTATATTATTGGGTTACCTGTAAAATAATAAATAATTGTATTACATATCTATCTATCTTGCATTGATTGGGTGCTTGCGTGGATAAAAGACATAATTAGAGGGCTTTACAAGCTGGCAGAACCACATGAACAGGTCCTAAGACCTAATGATTGTCGGTAGAATATATAGTGCCGAGAAAGTTTGTGAACCTCTTAGGATTTTCACATATTTCAAACCTAAAATGTTATTAGATCTTAATAATAGTCCTAATAATAGATAAAGATAACCTGGTTAAACAAATGACACAAAAACATAATACCTTTTCACAAATCCACAAATAATTCAACATTCAAATCCATATGTGAAAAAGTATGTGAACCTTTAGATTCAGTAACTGGTGGCACCCCTTTGAGCAGCAATGACTTCAACTAAGCGTTTCCTGTAACTGTTGGTCCGTCTCTCACATCACTTTTGAGGAACTCTGGCCCATTCCCCCTTACAGAAATGCTTCAACTAGGTGACATTTGAGGGCTTCCTTGCATGGACAGCTCGCTACAGGTCCTGCTACAACATTTAGATGGGGTTTAGGTCTGGACTTTGACTAGGCCATTCTAAAATGCTGAATTTCTTCTTCTGCAGCCATTCTTTTGCAGAACTGCTTGTATGTTTAGGATCATTGTCTTACTGCATGACCCACTTTCGGTTCAGCTTCAGCTCACAGACGGATGGCCTGACATTCTCCTCTAGAATCTTCTGATACAATGCAGAATTCATGGTTGTGTCAATGATGGCAAACCGTCCAGGTCCTGAGGCAGCAAAGCAGCCCCAAACCATCACACTCCCACCACCATGCTTGACGGTTGGGATGAGATTCTTCTGTTTGAACGTGTTTGGTTTTCGCCAAACATAATGTCTCTCATTGAGGCCAAAAAGTTCTACCTTTGACTTGTCTGTCCAGAGAACATTGTTCCAGTCTTGTGGATCATCTATGTGGTCTTTGGCAAACTTCAGACGGGCAGCAATGTTCTTTTTAGAGAGCAGTGGTTTCCGCCTGGCTATTTTTCCCATGAACACCATTCTTTTTCAGTCTTTTTCTGATAGTTGAGTCATGAACACTCACATTAGCCAAGACGAGAGTGGCCTGCAGATCCTTGGATGTTACTCTGGGTTTCTGTGTGACTTCCTTGATAATTTTCCAGCTTGTTCTTGGAGATATTTTGGTAGGACGTCCGCTCCTGGGTAGATTGACTGTGGTCTTGAACTTTCTCCATTTGTCTGTCTGACAGTGGATTGATGGAGCCCCAAATCCTTAGAAATGTTTTTTTAACCCTTTCTAGACTGATGAGCATCAATAACTTTGTCTGAGGTCCTCAGAGATTTGCATGATGTGTTTCCACACACCTGTATGGTGAAGACCAAACTCAAAGTTTCTGTTCTTTATATAGGGTGGGGCCTCCCAAACTCACCCCTGAAGATCTACCTAATTATTTAAACACCTGATTCTAATTATACCCTTAATTGAGCTAATAAAACCAGAGGTTCACTTACTTTTTTACATACTCTGAATCTTAATTACTCATTGTTTGTCTAATTCATACATCATTTTGTTTCAAAAGGCATGAAATTGGTTAATATAAACCCTACTGGATATTTAAGAAAAGTGGTTTTGATTCAAGAAGACTATCATGGTAAAACTATGGAATTTCCATAATTATCATTGGGGTTCACAAACTTTCTCGGCACTGTAGTCTGAGCTTCTCACAGTGGACTCACCATGGCGTAGTTGGCAAAGGATGTTGAAAATGAATACACGGTTCAATGGAAGGAAAAATACCAACAAAAACAATATAGGTGTTAGAACATAACATGTATACACTGACATCAAGTTTTAATGAGTTGCTGAAAGCACTGTCCAGTTCAGCAATTGTGTTCCTGTTACTTTTTAAAATGCAAATGAGAACTGATTATTTTTGCCAAGATCTGCTTACAAATCTACAGCCACTCCGATAATGCTAAAGCATTCTAAAATGTTACCACGCATCACCCAAAATGAACTTGTAAATCATTAATTTAATTTTCCTAAAGTGAAAAAAAAATTGGTATGCAGTAGTCCTTAAACTGAATAACACACTCCCCTCAATTCCTTCTTTAAAATTACAGATTCTATATGCATAGTTCATCTTTGCAGAGATTTCTAAACAAATGTTTCTGGTGTATGTATTTGGTGAGAAAAATCAATCAAATGTGTTGCTTTTTTAGTTTTAGGGCAGAAAGCTTCTTGTAATTACTGATCTACAACAGAAATTGTAACCCTTCTCAGCTGCAGATATAAGGGTCCAAACTGATTCCCACAAAAAAAGTTTTTGCCATGTGGTCTCCATCTGCTTTCTGATTTATTATATATTCTATAGTCTATATTTTACAGCCGTAATGGCTGGGAAGGGGAATTTGTACCAGTTAATGCATTTGTTTAGAGTTTTACTTTAAAATCATCCATGTTACTGTGAAGTTATAAAACTGCTGCTAGGACACTAGTTCCATCCCAGAGTGTGCATTGTGAACTGACTCAGGGATTCAGAGTGTACTTGTGAATATGGTACAGGGATTCAGAGTAAAAAAATACAAGAGGATTCTCTTCTAAGGAAAAAACACAGGAGCCAAAGCTGGCACCCTGAATTCTCTGATAAGCGATGAGGCAGTACTGTATTACCAAGATTTTTTTCAAAAGCCCTGGTCTTACTGTGGTTAAAGAAACAGGCTTATAACCACAAGGTCTCTGGTTCAAATCCTAGCTCAGCCACTGATTCACTGTGTGACCATGAACAAGTCACTTAACCTCCTTGTGCTCTGTCTTTTGAGTGAGACGTTGTTGTAAGTGACTCTGCAACAGATGCATAGTTCACACACCCTAGTCTCGTATCTTGTAAAGCTCTTGTGATGATGGTCCACTATGAAAGGCGCTATAATAATAATAATAATAATCTTTATTTTTATATAGGGACCCAAGAGGAAATTATAATTGATAACTGAAGAATAATAAATTGTTGGTTTATAGTAGCACAAAATTAAACCAAATCATACATTCGGTCTAGAAGGAATTAATAACACAGACACATTACGAATATACCGACTATTACTTTTGTTACATTCTCCAAATGTTAAGGGGTCCTTAACTCAACAGGACACTTTTATTGAGCTATCATTGCTGTCTAGATCTTCAGTAGGTTTTAAATACCTTTATAAATCACAGTGCTATACTGAAATACAGCACTGCAAATGAGAATAATCAGAGTGCTGTACTGAAATACAGCGCTGCGAAAACTCCACTTAAAACGTAACAAAATGAACAGTCAATGTAGTCGTACAGTATTACATCTTCTAGTGGGCTGGTAAACCTATTCTTACTTAGATCGACGTATGATTCTAGAAATTATTAACCAACGTTATTTGCTTGAGTCTTTGGGTATCGATTATATTTTCCACTTAGGTCCCTGTTTTCACAGATAACTTATCAGCACCTACCATCCCAAATGCTTAACCTCAGGTAGAAGGGAAAAATAATGTATTTGCTCGCAGAATTGCAAGTTTGCAAATGTGTCTCACCCAAGTAGTTTAACGGCAGATTCATGTGCTCTGCCGAGTCAGTAGATACGCTACATGGAGCATATCTCACTTTAATAAAAGGTAATAATGAATAGAACTGCATAACATGTATGATCTGAGTTTGCTGAAATCAGCTTGGACTACAAGATGACTTGGTGGGTCGTTGACTTTGCTTAGTTAGCAATTGCAGTGTAAGCCAGTACAGTGATAGAATAGCGATTGTTTATTGTCCAGCACAAGTTGTCTTATTCAGGATTTTATGGGCTACATTAATGTGAATAGACTTACAATGATGCACAATAATTGGTTTTTGTACTGGCTTTTTTAGAGAGTTACTTCAAGGTGTAAACATCTTTGATACATATTGGCTATGGTGCTGTTTTAATAAAGAATGTGTGGGTTAGTTAATGTATATAGCTGTACTGAGTTTACTGGCACATTACTGCTTTGAATACAGTCCAAGGATTTATTTATTTTTTTTATTCCCCACCCTGCACCTCACCAAGTAAGAAAATTCGCATATAATGCATACTGGACAAATTCAGAAAAGAATTGTGCAGATACCTAACAACATTCCAGGATAAGAAAACAATAGAATTGTGATAGTTAGCTTAATATCTGCCAACGGAAAGCTCTAAAATTAGAAGATCTCTGTAACCTTGTTGCTTAAAAATTAAGCAAACCTTTTGTACATTCATTATCGATCTCATCTATGAAAAGAAGAAACACATATTTCCTTTGGCTACAAACATTGACCTTTGCATGTTTCTCAGTGGGGCCTACATAGTGTTTATTTAACATTAGCAGGGGTATATTGGCAAACAGGGAAACAAATAATGTACAGCTTGGCGTCAATGTGATTGCAAAAGGTTAATAAAGATACTTTAGGCTACATTCATACATATACATTTTTTTTTGCAGAAAAGCTTGTTATATTGACTGAAAATTGATAATAAGCCTACATAATGTGAAAAGAAAGATCTGCTAACTTTTGTACGTCACAAGTTTACTCCCTCCTCATCCTGTATAACACTTAATCAGAAAAAAAGACCTTTCTGGCTGTCCACTCTGTCTATCTAGCTGTAAACTAAACAGTTATGGACTTGCTATTACTGTTGCAACATAAAAATGTAATCTGAAAAATGATATATTATTTTAGTTCCAAATGTAGTTTCAATAATGTTCTTTTGGAATAACAGATTTACAAAATAAATTAATACAATTCTCTCATGGATTAAAACTGTACAGAGCACTGCATCAGTAAAATTCCACTATGTTAGATATCAATCTGACAAACACCCAAGCACTATAAAAAGAAAATCTCACCTAAGCTGCAGTAAAAAGGCGAAATTGAAAGTGTTAATGCAATTAATCACAAACTACTGCACTCCCAGGTTAACATTTGATACGAAGACCACTAAACAGACAAATCATAATGATGAAACATATCAATTTAAATGGTTCAAATTTCCATGTAATAAACAGCAACTTTGCATTGGCCTCAATAAGGTAAAGACAATGTTAAAAGCCATCACTACTATAAACTGTTTCCGTGCTAAAAAAGATCCTGAGATTAATCAAACTGCAAATGTATAGGTAGAAAGGTAACATGTTGCCAAGAGCAGATGACTTCTTCGTTCAGTGACTCTAAAGAGAGGTTTCACCATTTGACAAAAATGCACAAACTGAAATGGCTGTAACTTAGTTATTACATTATTTTAAAAGGAGTATGAACAACATTATATCCATGTAATTATTCCAAATGTAAAAAGTCAACAATGATGCCATGAAATTTCAAAATCAAAGAAAAAACACTGACCTTTTGGTGTTAAACATCTTGCCTTCTTTCTCCTTTTAAGCAATTCACAAGGACAAGGAAAGACAATGTGCCTTCTGGGGTTGATCTGTTCAAAGAGAGAAAGGGTATTAAATTAGTTTGACATTTTGCAGTCTCAGACAGATAAGGGCAAGTATGAACCTTGAACCTTGTCTGGGTTCAAGGTTGCTTATTCCAAAATGGCCCCAGTTACCTCTCTTTACTTGCTGTGGATAAAACACAAGTAGAAAGGAGTTTCACTAAAATAAATCTGAAGAAAATAAAACAGCAGTTTTCAAGTTGTAATGAACCTCTCACTAATGCATAGTGTACCCATTTACAGTACGAGTTAATATTTGATATTGAGCTAATTTACTTCTCTGCCCAAGTTGACGATAGAGTAGAGGACATATGTCAGCTTGCATGTAGTCCTTGACAAAGCGCTAAAAGCAGATTAGAGTACTATATGCATATTTCTCCTACTTAAACATATTTGCACAGTTGTTCTAAGAATGTATTTTGTATCGCTCTGACTGTCCCATAATTTCATAGCTGCATTTATGTTGTTTTTTTTTGCACCTGCCGAACAATGCCTACAAATAAAAATATATATTTTACTTCCTAGACTCATGTGAATGTATTATTTGAACAGTGAAAGACTGCGGTTTCAAATGACCTGGTTTTAAAAGATCCAGTCACACATTATATTAGGATCCAGGGTTTGAATTCCAAATACACCACCTCAAGATTGACTCCAAGGTTCACCTCACAGCTAAAATTCCATTTACCAAATACATTAAAAAGTCCACGGCTTATATTTAATCACATCGCATTGTCTTCTCAGTCACAAGTATTCAATAAGAGGCCCAGTCGTACTTTACAAAAGTCAGTCAAGGTAATTCATATGGGAAATCAAAGCTGTATCAATCGACTATTCACTGTGGAACACAAAATTATGCGTGTGAGATTGGTAACCCAGTAACAAGAGTATTTTTATGTCAACTAGTTATTTAAAAAAAATAAATAAAGAATGTAATCATTATGGCTTTGCAGAAGGTGGTATTTAAAAATGTTAGGGTTGCAACACAGATATGTGAAGTAAAAAGGAAATCCAATAATAAGCCTGGCTATAATTTAAACCCTGTCTGAAAACAGGACCATTTTATTTATTTTTTTTTTTATCTGCAGAAAAACAAAAACACTAGCTCTGACTGTTTTTATTTGTTTTACTATTGTGTTTATTGGATAGGACAAAAACATATCTGAGACATTATGAACAAATAATTCTGGAAGTTAGGTCACAATACAATACATCTACATACAATATATGTAAAAGTGACCAAATACAGCATAGGGTCAACAGGGTGATTAAAAAGTAAGTTTACCACATCAATGCACCATGTCCTCGATATGGTAAACTTACTTTCTAATCACCTGGTATCTCCCACTTTGGTGATTTATTGTCGCTGTAATATTAACATCACTTCATGCAATAAAAACAAAGAGGAAAAGGGTTTCACAAAATAACATGTTTATAAGTGTCAAGGCGGTAGCATTAATCTGCTTCTACTAAGATCATTACAATAAACTCCTATTTTTTAACTGTGCTATGGTAAGACTAATTAGTGAAAAACCAAATCACTTTCTCAGCCTTTCTCTTATTTGATTTTGTGTTCTTCTCAAGATCTGCACAATTTCTGCTTTGCATGCTGACACATTAGGGGCTGGTGCTCATATAATTGGGACAGCTGGGAAGGGACACTCTCCTAAATCAATCACTTAAACCAGCATAGAAAAACCCCGAAGACATGACCCGAAGTTGAACTGCATACCGTACCTTCCCTGTGACTAAGAAGAAACTGAAAGTGCAGGAACTATTTTCCCCCAAAGCATGAGTATACATGCTATTTCATGTGGTTTCTGGTATTTGTAATCAATTATTCTACCTTTTAGTACCTAAAATACCTAAAATATCCTTTTCTTAATGGAAATTTATAATTTCTAGAAATTTCTCGAAAACAAAGAATTTTAGAAAAAATCTTTCTGTAGCAAAAGTTTTGCTTTGGTGGATGAGGGGAAAAAAGTTACAAGAAATAGATATCTACAATTATTTCAGCATTTTTGCTAATTAAAAAGTATTCATACCCTTTGATGCTATGATAGTATTGTCTACAAAGTGCTAGAAATTTCAGTATGATAATGTAGAACCTGATTCTAGAAAAGTCTGGAAAATTCTGGATTGTAGGTGAATATTTTTAGAGTATAAAAGGGTTAGGCATAGGATGATTGCTATCATTACCAATAAATCAATATGGGAAAAGTAAACAGCTATCTGAAATTATTTATTGTCATAAAGCTGGAGAAGGATACAAGAAGATTTCCAAGCATTTGAGTATCCCAATTTCAACTATTGTTTCTATTGTCAAGAAGTACAAGACTCATGGTACTGTCACAACACTCCCTCGGTCTGGAAGAAAGAAGGTTCTTTCACTAAGAACAAGTAGAATAATTGTGAGGAAGGTTGCTAACAATCCGAGATTGACTGCTAAAGATATTCAAAGTGAACTGGCTCCAAGTGGGAGTGGGGTTTCCATTTCAACCATAGGTATAGTATTGCATGGTGAAGGTCTCAATTTCTTAGGAAAACGTTACAAGGACAATCGCTTAAACTTCGCAAAACGGCATTTGAATGATGGATATGAGTACTGGTCAAAGGTTTTGTAGAGTGATCTAAAATCAAGCTGTTTGGTCACGCTGACAGTCGTTACTTTGAAGAAAGTCTGGTTAGGCATACAAAGAAAAGAACACCATACCTACTGTCAAGCATGGAGGGGGTGACATCCTTTTATGGGGCTGTTTTCCCCTAATGGCAAAGCCCAGCTGATAATTCTATTAATTAAATGGATGGGTTATGATTTAGAATGTATTGTTGTGGGTTTATTTAAAAAAAGACAAAATGTTTTGTTATTGTTTGGCAGCGTGGAAGGGGTTAACGTCCCATCCCTCTAAACTCGTGTAGAATGTGGTCATCTCCAGATTGATTGATTAATTTATAATTAATCTGGAGATAACCACATGTATAAAAACCTGCAGGGTTTGCTGAACGGGGTGGGTGTTCAAGAGGAGGAATGAGAGAGTGGAGGAGAAAGATTTAAAAAAGAATAACAAGAACCAGCACGATACCTGCTTTGGTGGAGGTATTAGTTTTGTGTTCGTAATTTGTTTTGTTCAGACCTTTTATTTTGCTCTGTGAGTAGTGGTTTTTTGACTTTGATTTATTTTTGTAATCTAATGAATACCCGCACCAGCACTTCAACCTGCAGTGCCTGTGTTTGTGTGTCAACTTCCTGGCCTGGGGACAACAGCGCCAAGCCGTCCTGCCACAAGTTTCTATAACAAAGTTGAGCCAATAAAGCAGATGCACAAAATATGAATGTAAATCATGAATTCAAATGAAACCGAATTTACATTACAAAACAAATATATACAGACACACAAGTAAATGTACACCCCATCTATATTCCTATAATCCTTATTTTTTAGGAAAACAGTGTTTATGTGTAATGTGACAGCCAATTCTTGGAGGAGTGGCTGCAATCATTTACCAAGGGGTCATGTATGACGGTATATTAAGGGGACGAAGTGACATGATCGGTTCCTTGCTTAGGTTGTGAGTGTTTTATTTTATTTTGGTTTACTAATTATTGTGGTTTATGTGGCAGCCGTTATTATTATTATTATTATTATTATTATTATTTTATTTTGGTTTACTCTTAAAACAAGTTCCGGAGCTGTTGCCGAGGGCCAGCAAAAACCCTGACCATCACTGCACGAATTGGCACCTGATAAATTGTATCACACACCCGGAGCACTACAAAGCACACCTGTGTTTTTTTCCCTGTGCTTTACCATTGCTGTGTATTGCCAGGGACCTCTTGGTTACCAGACCTGGACTTTGTGTAAATAGACTCTGTTTCCCTTGGACTATAAATCTCTGTCTGGCTCATTACACACTGCATGACTCCTACACCTGTACACAGTAGGCCACTTTGCCACAGTAATCTTTTAACCTAGTCACTGCTGTTACTCCACCAATATATGAAGTATAGAAATAAAAGGGGTCACTTATATTAAATTCTCCATATAAGTCATGAAGTAACAAAAGCTACTCACATGATGCGATAATCCGGTTTTATCCATGAGTCCAAATAAGGTTTAACCAAGCACACACACACACACACACACACACACTGCAAACTGACCTGCAAACTGACATGAAACGTATACATGTGTGCTCTGAAAGGACTTCCAACTAAAAGGAAACACAGTGTCATTAAGGGGCTCCCAGCATCACAAGATAAATCCCACGAGAACAATACTGTACATTTAAATAACAACATACAGGATTCTACATTTACTTGATACCAACAGATGTTGACTTAAGACTAACTGGAGTCATTATTGATGTTTTTCTTACTTTAACAATGATGTACAGTAGCAGTCTTAATTAGCAAGTGACACATGTGTACAGTATGGTATGCAGATTAGAATACATTTAGATTTATATACACACCACCCACTCAATACATCGTGCGTGTCGGGGTCCAAAATAAATCCGTTCGATATAGCGAGAGACCCATATAAAAACAAATAGGCTAATAAATAAATAGTGTGTAACCACTCCCTTGTTTTATCTGGGGCGGCAGGGTCCAGTATAAATCCCCTATGCAACCTGCTTTTTCCCCTCATTTCTCATATAAAAAGCAGCACAACGTTTTAATTCACACAGCAGAGGGTAATTGCTTCTCATCAACATCAGTCTCCAGTTAATTTCATTAGTCTTCCTCTCCTTTCTCAAATGCACAAACCTGCTGTATTGAAATAATCCATTCCCAACAACATAGGAGGCTTGTTGCTAGGGAGCTGACATCACTGCCTTGTGGCTTTTGAAAATGCATTGCTGCCACATGTGAACACCTCATTGGCTAAAATAAAAACCGCTTGAGCAAGTAGATATTTAAATTGCTTTGTGTTATTCTGCAATAGGTGTGTATACGATAACAGTACGATATTAATGTTTTGTTTTTAATTGTTTTGTATATTGTTGTTTGTGATGTGCAGTATGAAATAATATAAACAGTAATTCTAAATACCTATGTATGTTGCAGCTAAGACATCCGCAGTTAGACAGTAAAAATGAGGAGCCATCTCCAGGACCGTGATATATCAGAATCCGCAGTATAGCGAGGGGCGATATAACGAGGGGTGGGTGTATATGGAGATGATGGTGATGATGTTCTAAGAAATGCCTGAGGTCATTTGAATATCACTTCTTAAGCACCTCCTAAGGCCTTAGTTCTTATAATCTTTGGAATATAAAATGAAACACTAAGAATATGAAGATCTCCAATATATCTAAAGTCATATCTTCAGACCTTTCCACACAGTATTGTATACAGTCAGTTGCCTTGTTCACAGTGGCAACACATAGGGGTGGCACGCCTGGTCTGCCTCCCCCCCCCCCCCAGATTTCTGCCAGGGTTTATTATTTAAAAATAAAAAAATATGTTTTTTATTTTCGTAAGTGGGTTCGGAATAGGTGAGTGCGCAGTAGTTTATTTCAAACCTTAACAACATAACCAATGAGTGTCTTTGACTCTTTGACCCTTCACCGCTATATACCTGTTCTCACATGATGAGACTAACTTTTTCAGTCAGCGGGTGACAGCGTGCGGCGCGGCATTAAAAAATGTGTGTTAAAATCTGATAGTGAATTTGATGTAGCCCTGTGTGGCAGCTCAGAGCTCTGCCCTTTATAGATTGGCAGGGATGGGGTTAAATTCCCCTACCTGCCTGGGTTTATTGTATTCAGGTGGCCGTGGTTGATGGGACTAATTAACGATCAATCAGTACCCAGCCACTTGATATCAAAGGAGGCCTCAGCTTCCCATTAGGGAGAGGAGGAAGCAAGGTGTTTTGTGTGTGTGCTGTTTTGTGTTCTTGAATTTCTGATCCAGTGAAGGCATCGCCCAGCCTGGAAACCTTTATTTTTGTAAGTTTTGCTTTGTGTTTTGTTATTTGTGTTTAAATATCTTTGTTTTGGCCCTTGTTCCCTTTTATTTTGCGATTTGATAATAAAAGTATTATTATTTATGAACTGCACTCTGTCTCTGGGCCTCGATCCACTCGCCAGCCTGTCTCACCCTGTTATTAGCTAAAATAGTAGAAAGACAACTACGTTTTGAAGTTTTAATACAACAGAAAAGCTAAATCACAATACCAGAGACAACAGAAACTGCACCTGACTTCTAAAAGCCCTGGAGTTCAGAATGTTGATAGCAACGACAGCGATGATACTTCCAACACTCCTACTACAGAGGTTAGTGCAGCTGTCGATAAGAGACCCTTGCCTTGGACCGGATGCAGCTTTCGAATATATTGAAGGCCTGTATCAGCCAGTAATTGATTTTCCATCCAGTGCCTGTGGGATCAAAACCTGAAAATTCAGTGAAGTGTGGTACAATGAGTATAAATGGCTTGAATACAGCGTGCGTAATGACAAAGCTTTCTGCTTTTGTTGTCGAGCATTTGGCAATGAGCCAAACAGTGAACTGGCATTTTGAACTGCTGGTTTTAAAACATGGAAGAAAGCAAATGAATGATTTTGGGAACACTCAAAGTGTGATTCCCACCTAGAAGCTGTTGTTAAATGGAAGGGTAGGCTGCAGTCCTGTAAAACAGGGAATGTTACATCCCAGCTTCACAGTCAAAAGAAAAAAAAAAAAACAGTGGAGGGTAATCAAGCAAATTTAGAGACTGTAATAGAGAGCACTTTATTTTGAGCTCGCCAGGGTATACCTTTGAGGGGACACGATGAGGGAATGGATTCCACAAATCAAGGCGATTTTGCAGGAACTGATGAAACTGCAGAGTACACACAACAAACAGATTCAACGATTTATGTTTAAACGAGAGAAGTACTTCACCTACCTACACAGCTCGTGTCAGAATGAAATAATTGAAATTATGGCTTCACAAGTGATAGATTCAATCATAAATGAAGTTTAAAAAAAAAAAAAAAGCTGAAGTGTTTCCCATCATTACAGACGAAACAATGGATCTGTCAAAACACGAAAAAGTCGCTCTCATAGTGCGCTATGTACAGTGGCTTGCGAAAGTATTGACCCCCCTTGGCATATTTACTATTTTGTTGCCTTACAACCTGGAATTAAAATGGATTTTTATTTGGATTTCATGTAATGGACATACACAAAATAGTCCAAATTGGTGAAGTGAAATGAAAAAAATAGCTTGTTTCAAAAAATTCTAAAAAATAAATAATGGAAAAGTGGTGCGTGCATATGTATTCACCCCCTTTGCTATTAAGCCTCTAAATAAGATCTGGTGCAACCAGTTACCTTCAGAAGTCACATAATTAGTTAAATAAAGTCCACCTGTGTGCAATCTAAGTGTCACATGATCTCAGTATATATACACCTGTTCTGAAAGTTCCCAGAGTCTGCAACACCACTAAGCAAGGGGCACCACCAAGCAAGCGGCACCATGAAGACCAAGGAGCTCTCCAAACAGGTCAGGGACAAAGTTGTGGAAAAGTACAGATCAGGGCTGGGTTATAAAAAAATATCAGAAACTTTGAACATCCCACGGAGCACCATTAAAGCCATTATTAAAAAATGGAAAGAATATGGCACCACAACAAACCTGGCAAGAGAGGGCCGCCCACCAAAACTCACGGACCAGGCAAGGAGGGCATTAATCAGAGAGGCAACAAAGAGACCAAAGATAACCCTGAAGGAGCTGCAAAGCTCCACAGCGGAGATTGGAGTATCTGTCCATAGGACCACTGTAAGCCATACACACCACAGAGCTGGGCTTTACAGAAGAGTGGCCAGAAAAAATCCATTGCTTAAAGAAAAAAAAATAAGCAAACACGTTTGGTGTCCGCCAAAAGGCATGTGGGAGACTCCCCAAACATATGGAAGAAGGTACTCTGGTCAGATGAGACTAAAATTGAGCCTTTTGGCCTTCAAGGAAAACGCTATGTCTGGCGCAAACCCAACACTCTCACCCAACACTCTCATCACCCCGAGAACACCATCCCCACAGTGAAGCATGGTGGTGGCAGCATCATGCTGTGGGGATGTTTTTCATTGGCAGGGACTGTGAAACTGGTCAGAATTGAAGGAATGATGGATGGCTCTAAATACAGGGAAATTCTTGAGGGAAACCTGTTTCAATCTTCCAGAGATTTGAGACTGGGACGGAGGTTCACCTTCCAGCAGGACAATGACCCTAAGCATACTGCTAAAGCAACACTCGAGTGGTTTAAGGGGAAACATTTAAATGTCTTGGAATGGCCTAGTCAAAGCCCAGACCTCAATCCAATTGAGAATCTGTGGTATGATTTAAAGATTGCTGTACACCAGCGGAACCCATCCAACTTGAAGGAGCTGGAGCAGTTTTGCCTTGAAGAATGGGCAAAAATCCCAGTGGCTAGATGTGCCAAGCTTATAGATACATACCCCAAGAGACTTGCAGCTGTAATTGCTGCAAAAGGTGGCTCTACAAAGTATTGACTTTGGGGGGGGGGTGAATACTTATGCACGGTCAAGTTTTCTGTTTTTTTGTCTTATTTCTTGTTTGTTTCACAATAAAAAATATTTTGCATCTTCAAAGTGGTAGGCATGTTGTGTAAATCAAATGATACAAACCCCCAAAAAATCAATTTTAATTCCAGGTTGTAAGGCAACAAAATAGGAAGAATGCCAAGGGGGATCAATACTTTCGCAAGCCACTGTAAGCCAGTCATTTGAAATACAGGAATGGATTATTGCCTTCTACATGATGCTGGAGAAGGACAGGGCTTAATTTGCCACACTGATCAAGAGTATATTGGGACTTGATATTTTATCTCTCAGAGGTCAATGCTATAATGGAGCCGCCAACATGAGAGGACCCTACAAAGATGTGGTCACACGAATACTTAATGAAAATCCTCTAGCTTGCTATGTTCACTGCCATGCACATATATCGGAAAATGTGCGATTCCCGCGCTGAAACAGAAGCCCTGATACTGCTCACAAAAATAAAGATACGATAGGATTAGGTCATATTTTTGTTAAAGCATTTCGTATTGGAAGCCGCAAGGTGGCATAGCTATGTTTAATATGAATGGAAAGATAGCGCCTGACAACCCAGGAAGATACTGATTTCTTTCTGATTTAAGAACGCCCGCTAGTCGTCTCAATACTGTGGTGCAGTCGTCGCAGTGTCATTTTTTGGAAAACTTGCTATGTGTTTAACAAATGCATTGTTATATTTTACCAAAAGTCACTTTTCTAATAATTTATACCCGAGACATTTGTGTAATTAAAACTCCTTTGTCTCTTGACTACCGACCTGGGGCATAATATCAGAACATTCCAAAATCATAAATATGCACTAAAAAAAGGAAGCGTGCTAAAACAAAACGGTACAGCAAGTAGTGCATATGCATCAAAATACTGAATACTTCATTGTTACACTGAAGAAGGTCCATGGAGAAAAATGAATGCTAACTTGCTTTAAGAAATGTATTGTATGTTCATCTGCAACTTTAAACACTCAATTATACATCCTACTTAAAACTAAAAGCAACTGTATACAATTCTACTCAAATATCATGTTTATGTTCTGTGGATGGTTTGGTCATTTTATTTAAAAGCACATGTCTGCAACATGTTACTGCATTCATCGATACTAAAGTTGGCTTTGGCCAGTTTCTTATTCGCATTCCAGCTTCTTATTTGCTAATATGCACAAATGTAACTAAAATTTAATAAGTAGCTGGACCCTGTGGTATTTCAAGGGATACATTGCCTGAGGCTGCTCATTTCAAAGTTAATACAAACACAGGGAAACCCCTCTACATCACCCATAAGTATTTATCCGGTCCCATAGCAAAATTTGGACAAGAACAGCAGGCAAACGTGGCACATAGCAATATTGACAATGGGTTTAGGTATTCAAAGTACAGTGCCTATAGAAAGTATACACCAAAGTATACACAACATTTTGTTGTGTCAGTGCCTCAAGAGTTTCATACATTTAAATGAGGATTTTTCCATTTATCTACACACCATACTCCACATTGTTAAGGGGAAAAAAAGTTATATATTAAAAATACAAAACTGAAAGGTCATAATTGGATAAGTTTCCACCCCCCCTGAGTTAATACTTGGTGGAAGCACCTTTGGCAGCAATTACAGCTGTGAGTCTGTTGGGATAGGTCTCTACCAACTTTTCACACCTAGATTTGGCAATATTTGAATATTGTTCTCCTTTACAAAACTGTTCAAGCTCTGTCAAGTTTCTTAGGGAGCACTGATGGACAGCAATCTTCATGTCATGCCACAAATTTTTGATTAGATTTAGGTCGGGGCTCTGACTGGGCCACTCAAGGACATTTACCTTTTTGTTTCTTTGCCACTCCAGTGTGCCGTTGTCATGCTGAAAGGTGAACTTCCGTCCCAGTTTCAGCTTTCATGCAGAGAGCAGGTTTTCCTCAAAAGGACTCCTCTGTACTTTGCTCCATTCATTTTCCCTTCTATCCTGACAATTGCCCCAGTCCCTGCTGATGAGAAACATCCCCATAACATGATGCTGCCACCACCATGCTTCACAGCAGGGATGGTGTTCTTTGGGGGATGCGCTGTGTTGGGTTTGCACCAAACATAACGCTTTGCATTTAGGCCAAAAAGTTCCATTTTAGTTTCGTCAGACCACAAAACTTTTTTCAAATTGTGCTACAAGGCGTCAGGCATGAACGCTGAGGGGGAGCATCCACTTATTTAGGGGGGCTCATTTTGGAAAAGACAAATCAATTAGCTTGTATTCTCTACTATTTTATTTCACTGCATCTGCCCCCGCTAGTTACGCCACTGTTATACTCTCACCCCAAAGCTGAGCCCCCTAGGGTACAGTTTATAGACAGGGTAGTGCAGTCCCCCATGACGATTCTTATCAGAACTTAATAAATTGTTTCAAATGTATAATATGCTATTTTACTATTCTTTGATGAGAGATGCTTGATCTTTGCCACCCACAGATCAGATGGGACCAAATCGGAACATTTGAACCCCCACACACTGCTGTTGTGTTAATTAAAAAAAAAAAAAAAACAATATTGAGGTATGGATCCATGCCAATACAAGAATACTTAGTCTTAAAGCTGATTCAGCTTCAAATGGCCCAACAATAGCCCTTAAAGCCATCAGTCTGGGCCCTTATGAAACAATTGGAGACGGGAAAAGACATACTATATGTCAATAGTTTTTTTTTTAATACATACAATGCAACGTGGCAGTTGTACGGGTCCACACTGGCTCATCCAGTGGGATTTCCAAGTTGCACCCCTAGTAAAAGCACTTCACTGCATAGTGTGCAGGGGGAGAAATTCCTGCAGGGGTTGAATCCTGAGTGGGCCAAAGTTGCCTCTCTTTGGCTGGGGGCCAACAAAAATGAACATAAAACTAACAAAATCATGAAACTTGTATTCTAGTATTCAAAATGTATATATCCACCCTATGACAATAATTATTGATGTGGGTAGCGGATAAGTCTGTAAGTCACTCGCATAACAACTGCTACAGAGCACACAATCTTGTTAGCCTGAAAGCCTGTATGCTTTTGAAACTTAACTTTAATTTCAAGTGAAGGGAATGTTCTGAAGCATAAAGAATATTGTGGAGCTTTACAGAATGTATTAACCTTTACAGTGGCTTGCGAAAGTATTGACCCCCCTTGGCATTCTTCCTATTTTGTTGCCTTACAACCTGGAATTAAAATTGATTTTTTGGGGGTTTGTATCATTTGATTTACACAACATGTCTACCACTTTGAAGATGCAAAATATTTTTTATTGTGAAACAAACAAGAAATAAGACAAAAAAACAGAAAACTTGAGCGTGCATAAGTATTCACCCCCCCCCCCCCCCCCCAAAGTCACTACTTTGTAGAGCCACCTTTTGCAGCAATTACAGCTGCAAGTCTCTTGGGGTATGTATCTATAAGCTTGGCACATCTAGCCACTGGGATTTTTGCCCATTCTTCAAGGCAAAACTGCTCCAGCTCCTTCAAGTTGGGTGGGTTCCGCTGGTGTACAGCAATTCTCAACAGATTCTCAATTGGATTGAGGTCTGGGCTTTGACTAGGCCATTCTAAGACATTTAAATGTTTCCCCTTAAACCACTCGAGTGTTGCTTTAGCAGTATGCTTAGGATCATTGTCCTGCTGGAAGGTGAACCTCTATCCCAGTCTCAAATCTCTGGAACAGGTTTCCCTCAAGAATTTCCCTGTATTTAGCGCCATCCATCATTCCTTCAAATCTGACCAATTTCACAGTCCCTGCTGATGAAAAATATCCCCACAGCATGATGCTGCCACCACCATGCTTCACTGTGGGGATGGTGTTCTCGGGGTGATGAGAGGTGTTGGGTTTGCGCCAGACATAGAGTTTTCCTTGAAGGCCAAAAGGCTCAATTTTAGTCTCATCTGACCAGAGCACCTTCTTCCATATGTTTGGGGAGTCTCCCACATGCCTTTTGGCAGACACCAAACGTGTTTGCTTATTTTTTTTCTTTAAGCAATGGATTTTTTCTGGCCACTCTTCTGTAAAGCCCAGCTCTGTGGCGTGTACGGCTTAAAGTGGTCCTATGGACAGATACTCCAATCTCCGCTGTGGAGCTTTGCAGCTCCTTCAGGGTTATCTTTGGTCTCTTTGTTGCCTCTCTGATTAATGCCCTCCTTGCCTGGTCCGTGAGTTTTGGTGGGCGGCCCTCTCTTGCCAGGTTTGTTGTGGTGCCATATTCTTTCCATTTTTTAATAATGGCTTTAATGGTGCTCCGTGGGATGTTCAAAGTTTCTGATATTTTTTTATAACCCAACCCTGATCTGTACTTCTCCACAACTTTGTCCCTGACCTGTTTGGAGAGCTCCTTGGTCTTCATGGTGCCGCTTGCTTGGTGGTGCCCCTTGCTTAGTGGTGTTGCAGACTCTGGGAACTTTCAGAACAGGTGTATATATACTGAGATCATGTGACACTTAGATTGCACACAGGTGGACTTTATTTAACTAATTATGTGACTTCTGAAGGTAATTGGTTGCACCAGATCTTATTTAGAGGCTTAATAGCAAAGGGGGTGAATACATATGCATTTTCCATTATTTATTTTTTAGAATTGCACGCACCACCAATTTGGACTTTTTGTGTATGTCCATTACATGAAATCGTTATTTACTTTCGCAAGCCACTGTACATAGCGCACTATGAGAGCGACTTTTTCGTGTTTTGACAGATCCATTGTTTCGTCTGTAATGATGGGAAACACTTCAGCTTTTTTTTTTTTTTTAGAATTTTTATGATTGAATCTATCACTTGTGAAGCCATAATTTCAATTATTTCATTCTGACACGAGCTGTGTAGGTAGGTGAAGTACTTCTCTCGTTTAAACATAAATCGTTGAATCTGTTCATTGTCACTACACCAGTTTCATCACCTATTTGATTTGTGTATGTCCATTACATGGCGAAATCCAAATAAAAATCCATTTTAATTCCAGGTTGTAACATTCCCTGTTTTACAGGACAACAAAATAGGTGGGAAAACTTTGAGTGCCCAAAATCATTCATTTGGGCAGTGAATACTTTCGCAAGCCACTGTCATTACGCACGCTGTATTCAAGCCATTTATACTCATTGTATATATTCAGGTTTGGTATTGACCAAGTGCTTCGACCAAAATAGGAGAAATGCTGTGTCATTTCGCCCGCTTATTCAGTAGCGTGATTTATACTCATTGTAAATATGTCAATAGGATTCTTTCGCAAGCCACTGTCATTCAGTATTTTGAATTCTTACGATGAGAGTTTTAGAAATGGCACTCTCTGTTCTCTTGCAGGACGACTTTATGTAATAGTATATAGTTGTTTCTACCAAAATATGAGAAATCTAAAGATTTCAGTACAGAGCTAATATTGTACTTGCACAGCTTGAGTTCCATAAGTTTACCCTGTTAATAAACAAGGTTATTTCCAAACAGTTGCAATATTTTTGCAATTCTTTTTGACGAAATCAATCTGAAAATACCTTTCCAAAGAAATTCTCAGGTATTTGAAAAATGGAGAAAATCATGAGCATATTATGAAATTATTCTGCTAACATTCTCTGCAAACAATAAGCAACATTAATAAAACAGGTCTGAATTGGAAACTTGTTGTCTTTCTAACAGGGGACTCCATTCAATCTCATGTTACCAGTTTGACCAGTTAAATAAGTCCCTCTGCCTACAAACCCCTGTTGTTTCTTTGTTTGGTATGCTTACCTGGCACAATGTATTCGACGCCTCGAACTGGTAGTCATGTTTCAGCTCCTGAGAGCCCAACTACTCCAGTTCGATCTAGCCACAAGAGAACGTCTCAGATGCCTCTTCAACGCGCAGCTCCAATTAATAGAAAAACTTAATAAAAAAAATACCGGTCATGGAAAATTCCTCGGCTTCTCAATACTCTGTACCCCAGGAATATTTCTTACACTGCTGGTGCTTCCCGCAAGGACCTCATCTCCTTGCTAAATCAATCTGAGGCATCAACCTCCAAGTCTCCATTCCCATCTTCATTTGGCGAGGCCTCCACCGTTCAAGCTGTCCAGTCCAGGTCCGATTCCCCTGGCATCAACCTTAAGTCTCCCACGCATGCCAGCTCCCTCTAACGCGGACATCCTTCAAGCCCTGCAAACAATGCAAGCTTCAATCTCAGGGCTGAAGACTCGCCTCTCCCACCTTGAACGCCATCCTGTACCTCTCAGTCCCTCTGCATCGGCTTTCCTCGCCACTCTCTGTTTCCAGCCACGGCTCCCTGTTCAACCCATTCAATTCCGGCCCTTCTTTTAATATTTCCACAGCAATAGCCAGCTCTGATTCCCACAACCCAGCTTCCCTGCTCCCCAGTCGAGCCTTGGTATCCAGCAAATTCCATACTCAAACCCAAGAAGGTAGGGACATAAATCTAGCTCTTTTGCTTATCTGTTCCCTTGAGGTACATGACAACAGAGTGTTAGACTGCGGGGAAGTATCCATCGTTTTGAAATCCAAAGACCTCTGGTTGTTCAAAAAACTTACTTTGGTAGAGTTTGTTATTGCATTCAGTCTTTACAGAGACATTCTCAGTGACGCATTTCCCGCGTGCCGTCAGGAGCTGGACGTCTATCTTAGTCTCCTACTTAGTCCATAAGATACGGAGGTTCAGCAGCAATTTTGGAGCAATTTAATATCAGGGTTAACTGGGGCATTTTACACAATGAGCTGTTTTGTCGCCACTTCGCTGGCCTGAAGGTCTTCACTTGTATGGTTTGCAGCTCCAGTTTTCACAGAACTAATCTCTGCCCCCTTTCAGCCCAGTTCGCTTTAAACCAGCAAATGCAATCCCACGTCTCGCCTGAAGTTCCAAGCAGCAGTTCCTTCCAACCTCAGTTTAGTTAATTTACCTCGCCAGTCCCAGGGTCCTTATAATCCTTCTCTGCTCATTCACCCAGCCCAATCTAATGACAAACAAGGGAGACAGGTTCTCTTTTCCATCGGTAGACAAATATGAAATAACTTTAATGAGAACATCTGTGCATATTCCCCGTGTACCTTTCTTCACATCTGTAGTTTCTGCAGCGATAGCCACAGAAAGAGAGTCTGTCCCAGATGCACCCGAACTGTGTCTGCGCAGAAATGACTGAGCCTTCCGTCCTCTCCCGTTAATACAGTAGCGATGGCTCTCACAGATCACCCAGATTGAGTTTTTTCAGGTCTTTACCCCAATGGTATTTTAACTCCTCCCACTGTTTCCCACGTTTGCAGTAATCTAAGATCTGCACTAAACGATCCCGATTCTGTTGAGATTTTGCTTAAAGAAACTTCCAAAGGTTTCATAATTTGTCCATTCCCTGAACCCTCCTTCCCGTCATTTCGTATCAGTCCACTGGTGGTCGCAACTCGCAAATATTCAGGAAAAAAAAAGTTAATCATTGATCTATCCTCACCCCATTCAGATTCTGTTTCCAGCATTAACTACCTAATTCCCCCTGATCAATTTTCTCTACACTATACCAGAATCGATGATGCTATCCATTTTATCAAAACAGCAGGTAAAGGGGCCTGGCTCTCCAAGGAAGATATCGCAGATGCATTCAGTCATGCCCATTGATCCTTCCCAATGGCATCTATTTAGAGTTCAATAGAAACGACAATTCCATTTCTCGGTTCGCCTCACGTTTTGTTGCAGGAGCAGTCCTCGCATCTTAATAATTTCAAATTGCTATTTGTGCTCCATGTATTAGACAACTTTCTATTAGTGGACTTTAAGGATCGGCCCCCTGCTTCTATCAGTATTTTAAGAACCACATTTTCAGAACTCAGAGTTCCTCTATCAGAGGAGAAAACCTTGGGACCTACAACCTGCCTGGAATTTCTCAGGATTAAACTGGACTCCAAGGAAATGGAAGCAAGTCTCCCCCAAGACAAATTACATCATATTTCAGACGTCTTAAAATCCTTATAGGACAGAAAATCCTGTACTAAACGCGAACTCCTCTCTCTACTGGGTCATCCCACAAGGACGATCATTCATTTATTTTCTGTTAAAATTAGCATCTTCTGTTGTCGAACTGCAACATCAATGCGGGGTACTGGGCAGATATCAAACTATGGTCCCTCCTCCTCTCCAACTGGAACAGCATTTCCCTATTTTACAATTACCTGCCTACTTCTGCAGACTCTCTCGGTCTCTATACCGATGCTGCCCCCTCACGGGGCTTCGGTGGTATTGCAGGTTCCAAGTGGTTCTATGGGAATTGGCCCCCCGAATTCTCATCTCTACCTTCCACAGAACAATATTCAGCATTGTTTGAATTGTATCCTATTGTTGTTGCAGCCATAATTTGTGGGCATAAATGGTCAAAAAAGGTCATAACATTTAACTGCGACAACTTCTCCACAGTAACTATCATTAATAAAGGCAGATCATCTTCCCCTACAATCATGAAACTTATGAGAAAACTCACCTGGGTTTCAATGTTGGAGAACTTTAGAATCCAGGCAAAACATGTCCCGGGTTCAAAAAATATAATCCCTGACTCATTCTCTCATTTTAATTCCCAGAAATTCCACTGTTTTCAGAAGACCCCCCTACCACATCCATGCCCAGAGTTCAAGGACCTCATACTGTACTAAATCAAGCATCGTCCAACATACAGATATCTGAATCTGTAGTCAATCTCATGAAACAATCAGTTTCACAAAACACCACAGCTGCTTATAACACAGGGTGGCAGTACCAAATATTGCTCCATGTCACATTCATGCCTCACTTCCGAATCTTCCATTATAGAATTTATCACTTATTGTTTTTTAAATCACAATCTCTCCCTTTCCACCATATGTCAATACTTGTCAGGACTACAGTTTCACTCTCGCTTGCTCAGAATCACTGTCCCTCCCCCATCTCATCTTCCTCGGATACAAATGCTGCTCTGTAGGATTCAACAAACTGCTTTCAAACCTTCATCCTCCAAGTTGCCGATCACTAAGGAAGTCTTGGAATCCATAATCAACACTCTATGCTCAGGCTGCTTTTCTCCTTACAAAGATGCCCTCCTGGAAGCAATGTTTGCTTTGGCCTTCTGTGGATTCCTACGATATTGCAAGATCACGTGCCGGAACCAGTCATTCGACTCATCCTCGGACCTCTGCATAGGATATCTCCATCGCCAATCATAGGGCATGTACTCCTTACTTTTAAAACATTCAAAATTAGACAGAGAAAAGAAAGGTGTGCATGTTTATTTATCCAAATCACATTGTATTATTTATCATGTTTCTGCTCTTTCCAGCTATCTGTCAATGGATATGGCGGCCAGCAACCAGGATCCCTTGTTTCTCACCCAGCGGGGTTAGTCGTATCCAGGAACTGGTTCTGCGACCACCTTCGTATGTGTCTCCTTCATTCAGGATCAGTGCCACAACTTCTGCTTCCAGGAACATCACTCCTCACCTAATCAAGGCTATGGGGAGATGGCCTTCCGGTCCATACGAACTCTACATTTGGAAGAATATCGCAGACTTATTATCAACACAAAAATGTTATGTGGCTAACTGGATTAGTGGAGTCATTATTTTAGAACCCGGAGGAATGGTAACCCTCTGTTATGGATTCCCTAAGGTTTCCCCCTATTTCTGGTGTTTTTCCTTACACGAGCACCAAGTGGTTTAGAGCTGCAGGATGGTGGTGGCTTAGGTTGCCTCGTTCTTTTGGGAGGAAGATGGCCTGAGTGTCACTTGTCCTGCTGCTGACATCCACATTCATCACGCACACATCACACTGTATCATACCTGTCAGTATTGGGTAGCGTTTAGCTCCTTAAACAAGGCAGGCAGGACCAAAATTAATAATCATGCTCTATTTCCAAGATATCATTCTATCCTGCATTCATCAGTCTGAGCTATTGATCGGTAATATAATTAATTTTACACATTATCAAATGGACATTACCCACGTCCTCAAATACGGTGATGGTTAAATATGCAAACAACTGGCGGCAGCCTTATTTTTTTTCAACAAAAGTGATGCACAAGCAATTCATTCAAACTGCTAGAACCATAACAGTTACACCAAGGACAAAAGTGAGGATTAAAAGGTCTTTAAAGTAGGCATATGTTTTTTTCTACCCCTTTTTCGCCTCCACTGGCACACTTAGTTTTCCACTGGCTATTTGTCAAGGCGAGTGAGAACCAAACTGTGAAACTCTGGCCTCACAACCCACCTGAAACTGGCACAGGGCCAAGAGGTGGAGGTAATGATTTTGGCTTTATTTTGTGTAGGTCAGCACACTCAAGAAAGATGAACGCATGGCATGCAGTGAGCTGGAAGAGAGAAAAGTACAAATTACTGCTCTCTGGGAAGCATTCTTCTTTTTGCGTAATCAGCACGTCACTTGAGTTTCAGGTACATTCAGTAAAGGGGTTGTCCAAAGTGATCATTTACAGCAAGCATGCTCTTTTTCTTCATGACCTCCCAGCTCCCAAAAGCAAACACGAAAAATGGAGGCCATATGTTTTCAAAATGTAATCGTACTGAATGGGGAAAATAGGCACTTTTTACTAGTTTACTGTATGCTATATTGTACACAAACACACATGGAGTGTACAGCATTTTACAGCTATTTTTTCTCATCTAACAGCTTGTCCCATAATGGCTAACTGGAACACTGCTGCAGCAGGGTGATCCTGCTTTCGTATCTCCCTGATGGCTTTTTCTTTTTTGATGGGAGGACATTATTTCTCTGCACTACTGTCATTGAAAAATAAATGCATAAATGAATTAATACATAAACATGATTTACAGTCAGTGTTTTATTTTAAAAAAATAAAATATTGTACAATTAATCTCATATATAAGCATTTCATTTCTATCACTATAAATATATTTGTCAATCTTCATGTTTTAATAGTTTTACAAATCGATGGATTGTACTTGTCCAATAAATAGCTAATATCGCTTCTGTCCAAGTCTAGTAAAACTTTTTTTTTTGCTCAGTCATCCAGTTTGGAGGGACGGTCTGATTTAGGCAGGGTCTTGGTGGTTCCATATACCTTCCACCTCTTAATAATCGTCTTGACCGTGCTCCAAGGGATATTCAAGGCCTTTGATATTTTTTTATACCCGTCCCCTGATCTGTGCATTTCAACAACTTTGTTAACTGGGGAGCATTGGATCAGCCTTCACGTGGCGCTCCCTGTCAGTACCTTGGTACTGCTAATTGATCCAACCCTGCTGACCAAATCCAATCAGTTTTTCATGGATCCCGGTCACTTGCAACATGTAAGCCATGACATGGCAGGATCCTCCGACTTTCAAGTCGTTGGATTCGCACTCCGGGTTTTTCAACTCATTGTCGAAGGCTTATCACCAGCCAAGCGTACACTGATCAGCAGTCTTGCCCATCAGCTCAAGATTGACATTGTCTGTCTACAAGAGACGCACATTGCGGTTGAAGAGGCCGGTCGCTCTGTCATTGACGGTTTTGACCTGCTGTGTCATGCAACCCACCCGAAGCACGGCCATGCAACGTCTATCCGCATGCTCGGTTCATTTCGTCGACCACTTTTTGCGACGTCATCAAAGTCAGAGGTTTTAAAATTGCTAATGTTTACAAGCCTCCGAGTACCAACTGGGACAGTCAAGTTCTACCGGTGCTTCGTCATCCCGCTTTCTACGTGGGGGATTTCAACAGCCACCATTCATACTGGGGATATGAGGATGTATCCAATGACGGTGACAGCCTTGTTACTTGGGCCGCCAGAAACGACATCATCCTGTCATACGACCCAAAACAACCAGGTTCCTTCCACTCAGCCCGCTGGTCCAAAGACTACTCACCGGACTTATGTTGGGCGAGCACTATGAATGGTCGCTCCCAACCTACTGCCAGAACAATCCTCAGTGACTTTCCACATTCCCAGCACAGACCATCACTGATACATATTGGTCTTAGCCTACCAACAATCCGCAGCTCAAACAAGCTTCGTTGGAACTTCAGAAAGGCAGACTGGGAGAAGTTTAGCGAGATAGCCGACCGCAGCATTCCAACAATTCCACTTTGCATCATTCCGGTTTAAGAGGCGTAGAACCGCTTCCGTCAAGCAATCTTCAAAGCAGCAACTTCATCAGTTCCAAGAGGCTGAAGACCGGTGTACATCCCGTGCCTGGACGATGAATGTGCGGCTCTGTTGAAAGAGTATGAAGATTCAGGAGAACCAGAGATTGCGGACCAACTGCTGGAATCATTGGATGCAGCCAGAACAGCGCATTGGGAGGAATCGACAAGTAACCTCGATTTCACCCACTCAAGCAGGAAGGCATGGAACTTGATCCGCCGACTTGGTGCATCCCAGAAACCTCCTTCATGTAGCCGCCCAGGAGTGACGGCAAACCAGGTGGCCACTCACCTGATAGAGGTTGGCAAAGCACCTCTCAAGAAACAATGGAAGAGACGTGTAAGAGACGAGTGGCGCCAACTCCACCGAAGGAATAGTGGTCAGGTCTCAGTTAATCCAGTCACACCTGCTGAATTGGCAGAAGCTCTGGACAGAATGAAATCTGGAACCGCCATGGGCTATGACAATATCCCCCCAGAATTCCTGAAGCATTTAGGATGACGGGTAAGGTCATGGCTGGCTGGGTTTCTAACGCATGTCCTGTCAGAGCACCACATGCCACGAGTTTGGCGATGCTCAAAAGTCATTGCTATCCTGAAACCGGGTAAGGACCCTCGCGTCGCAGCAAGTTACAGACCTATATCATTACTTTCAGTATGCTACAAGGTCCTGGAGCGGGTGATCCTTAAACACATCACCCCAGATGTTGAGTTGATCTTCCCAATTGAACAAGCAGATTTCAGAGCAGGAAGAAGTACATGTGATCAAGTCCTGGCTCTAGCTACCTTCATCGAAAACGGCTTCCAGCGGAAGTTTAAAACCAGTGCCGTTTTCTTGGATTTAACTGCAGCGTATGACACTGTCTGGCGCACAGGCCTCTTGTTAAAGCTGGCAAAATCCTTGCCAGCTTGGGTTCCAGATGTCGTGGAGTTCCTGCTGCGAGACCGGAGGATAAGTGAGCAGGTGGCGGATTCAGCAGAACGGTCTCCCACAAGGATCTGTTCTCGCACCCACTCTCTTCAATGTGTATGTCACGGACCTTCCTCGTACAAGATCTAGCAAGTTCATGTATGCGGACGACATCTGCTGTGCCACTCAAGCCCAAGATTTCGAAGAACTGGAAGAGCATCTCAACATCGATATGGCAATATTATTCGACTACTGCAAAAAGTGGCGACTCCAACCAGGCATCACAAAAACTGTATCAGCAGTTTTTCATCTGCACAATGCAAGTGCTTCATGGGAACTTAATGTAGTCCTAGATGGTAAATGGCTTAAGTGCGATCACCGCCCAATTAACCTCGGTGTTACCCTGGATCGCTCACTGACATTCAACGACCACCTGATAAAGACAGCCGCGAAAGTCCGCACACGAAACAACTTGCTGAGTATGTTGGCCGGCATATCATGGGGAGCAAGAACACCGGTCCTCCGGTCCACAGCCCTTGCTCTCTGCTACTCAACAGCTGAGTACTGTGCCCCAGTCTGGTGTCGCAGTTCGCATGCAAAGAAAACTGACACTCAGCTGAACTCTGCAATGCGGACCATCTCCAGCACTTTTCGCTCAACTCCGGTCCAGTGGCTACCGGTGCTGAGCAACATCACACCTCCACACATTCGGCGCAAGGAAGCAGTGGTCAAAATCGTCAACAAGATCCAGGATAACCCGGCACTTCCATTGCTTGACTTTATCCTCCATCCACCAAAGGTGCGTCTGTTATCTAGACGCCCAGTCTGGCCATCACTTCCTGACCCTGATTGGTCATCAACAACCCAGTGGCAAGAGGAGTGGTTCCAGAGCGACACTTGCAACCAATTCCTCATTGCCGACCCAACAGACCGCCCTCCTGGCTTTGACCTGCCACGCCAAGACTGGACTTTACTCAATCGCTATCGTACTGGTCACGGTCGGTGTGCAGCGTGTCTTTATGACTGGGGCCTCGTAGACAGCCCACTCTGCTCATGTGGGCAGAAACAGACAATGCTTCACGTTGTGGAGGACTGCCCACTGACAAGTTTCCCGGGTGGACTCCGTGCTTTACACACAGCTGTTGATTCAGCAGTTGCTTGGCTGCGCAAGAACAGCACATGCTAAGAAGAAGAACAACTTTGTCCCAGAGTTCTTTTGAAAGTGCCTTAGTGCTCATCGTTGAGTCTTTGCTTTGAAATGCACTACCCAGCAGTGGGAACCTACAGGAACTGCTGAATTTATCCTGAAATCATGTGAATCACTACAGTTTTACACAGGTGGAGGCCACTTAACTTGGTGTGTGATTTTGAAGGCGATTGATTACACCTGAGCTAATTTAGGATTGCTATTACAAGGGGGTGGACACTTATCCAACAAAGCTATTTCAGTTGGAAGTTGTGGGGTAGGATGGGTAGATAAATGAAAAAAAAAACTATTTCAATGCATTTTAATTCCAGGCTATAATGCAACAAAAGGTGAAAATGTTTAAAGTGGATGTAACTTTCTATAGGCACTGTACATAGACTCATACAAAAGCTGTCTGTGATATTCTTAAATTAACATGCTTTTGAAGATATTAATTTGCTAAGTGTGTTCACAGAATGATGTTTTCACTTGTGAGTTGTAACAAATGCATTTGTATGGCGGGCTAGGTTTTGAGAAGCATACATGTGTGTTCTTTTTTTTAAACATTTTCATACCAACTTTTGTACTTGATAACATTCATTTAAAAATAAAATTGATGGCTAGGATTAATCGGTTCTGTGACTAATTTGAAGATATTAGTTTCAATATTAACTAAATTGAGTTATTAATCAATAATATGGGGTGGGTTACTTCACAGTAGATCCTAGCGCCGTCACTGGTGTCAGTGTATTTATTTTGTTAGTTATTTCTTTCAATGTTTTGTTGCTTAATGTTTTTTTGGCCCTGCGAAGTGTTAAATAATATTTCCTTTTTTTTTCCCTTTTCACCAACAGGTCAATGTTGTCTTTGTGGAAATGTATTTTCCTTTTTGGCCGGTGCCATAGTTGCATCAAGGTCAGAGTCTGCTGAAGCCACAGCTCCATCCTATTATATTTGCCTACTACTTCTTTTTGTTCACTATACCACTTATTTATCTTTACCAGAAGGAGGTTCTAAATCTTGACTTTCGCCATTGCAATATTTATAATGAGATGCAAATTCTGATCTCTCCAGTATAATGAGCAGTAATTTATGCTGGTCAGTGATATTACTGTAGTTGTTCATGAGAAAGAGCTGTTTAGTACATCGCATGCAAAGTATTTACGAACACGTAAGTAATATTAGTACATACAGCCCTTAGTATGTTACTTAAATTTACTAGCAAATGTGTTCCAAACTGCATGGAAAGGAGCATTTCCTTAAAGGATGTCATACATTTGTTGAGGTGAGGTGGGGTCACAAGGAACCTTTTATTTATCTTGAAGAATTGAGTGACTCTGTCAAGCTACAAGGCTAGATCCATCAATGTTAATCACTAATTGATTGATTGTGTTCACTGTTAAATAGTCAAAAAGTTATATTCTACTTTTTTGTGTGTGCTTTGTGTGAAGGAGAGGGGGCAAGTAGATTTTCAAAAAGGACAAGTAGATTTTTGTAGCATTTTGTCCCTCGGACAAGTTTTTTTTCAAAAATTGCACAACCCTGTTAAGATAACTGAGATATCATAGATCGGAACCAAGTTTCTCCAACAGGCTTTAAAAAAAGTGTATCTTCGCTAAATCAGCTGCAGCTTGTGTTTTTTTTTTCCCCCCATACGTTACTAAACAGCATTGGAGTTAGAAAAAGTGACCTTCAGCTATTACGATTAAGTCAGCAAATGTGCAGAGAAGTTCTAAAGCTACTACAAGAAAAATGACGACAGAAACTTAAAATAAAGGGGCTTGAGTATATAAAGGTAAGAATGAATGAAAGGAAAAGATTAGATTGGACTGATAAACAATGACAAAATAAAAGGTATACCTCCAATACAATCATATAAGCACGAGTTCCAAACTGACTTTGGACAAGGCCTCAGTACAGTTCAGTGCATATGTTTGTATCAGAAAGCACAGATGTCCATGGAGTCAATTCGAAAGAGATGAAAAGATTAACAAACCTTTACAAGATTTGATATTTATACCTTCGTAGGCAACTGGTGATTCCACTCCCATTTCTCTTACGTGTGTCCAATGATAGGGGTTTCCACTCAATCATTGCACACTCCCTCTACAGGGGAAAGAGGGGGGTTGCACTCTGACCATGATGCATTGCAAGCCACGTTGTACATTGCAGGGCGCATCCATCTTGTCTTTCAGTTCCCCTCCCCCATCTCACACTATCTCTGCTAGTCTCTTGCCTTTTGGCATTTAGCTCAGATACCCATCTGTGACTGAGTCATGTTAGGCTATGCAAAACTGCACGTAGATGGTTTTGCCCATGACAAATGAAAGATCTCGTAGGTTACACAATACTGTATAGAAACTTAATATAAAAGCATATTAAACGGTACTACAGGACCTCATGAAAAATAAAATAAACTATCCCAACTTGCTGCTCCAAATGTATTTGGTCAGTGTATAATAATCCGTATGTGCCTAAACATCTACATAATGCCACATTGCTATATCCAAAACCACTGCTCTCGAGCACCTCTGAGACATAAACATGACTTCCGCATGTACCCTCACATGTACTCTGAAACGTACCAGCACATGCCCAATGAAGAGCTGTATAAGCAATATTACCTCTGTGTGGAAACACACTAGTCTGTGTGACAAACATGGTCTGTCTAATTTTCTATTAGGACGGAACTTGTACCTGCTTTCATTTTGTGTAGCAGACATCCTTCACACTGTACATGTTTCCTTTGCATGTTATATTTTGATGTGTTATTATGATTAACATTGCATTCAATATAACAAATTTTAAAAAGCTGTCTGTGCTGTGTAAGTGGTTGCAGGGAAAAGAAAACCCAAGACGGAGCTGTTTTCATTTCCAACTAATGAAGGGACCTACCCACAATTATAGCAGTCTTAGCTCAGCTCCAGCTGATTTGGAATGTCTGCAGAATCAGCTGGAGGGTTGGCTGAGTTCAGTGGCTAGTTAATCAAGGTGCATGCAGCTCAGCTCCCTTCTCTCTTTCATGAAGATTAGTATTGGAGACTGGTCGATCAAGAAGTCCAGGAGGATCAAACCTACAGTATTGCATTATATTATTTAATTATGTTATGTTTAATTTTGAACTTAAGTTTTGCACCATGCAGTTTGCATATGAAAGTATGATCTGTACTGTTTTGCTTTGAGCAAAACAGTTCACGATTATCGAATTAAAAAATGTTAACTATACGATTATCAAGAATATTCATAATCACAATATATCGTACTATCGAAAAATCATTTTATACCTATAGGTGATTGCAGATTTGCAATGTGTCCTTGGCTTTTAACACCTCTGTCTAATCCACACACGAACAAAGAACGGCATACAAGGACAACTTCTAATTATGCTGAGTTTAATTATTGCGGAGGCAAGCAAAGAGTACCAGAGAACATGCATGATTAGAGGAATTCACAGAACAATTATAAACAAATTATGTATTGGGTTAGGGAGTTCTATCGTAATTTTATAAGCTTAATAAATAAGTGTTACATGGTGTACTGTATAATAATGTATAATAACTAACAACTACAAATGGTACTTCAAACATATTTATTTATAGCATATAATCGTACATACTAAAATACAACATAAGAAAATAAATTCCAAACAATATACATAGATAGCTCCCCCCTGCCCCATCCAACAAAAGTTTTTTTTTTCTTAAATAAAAATAGTTTTATATAGTAAGCTGTGGCAAACATCCCCCCAAATGAGGGTAAATGATTAATAGGATTTAAGTTTATTTTTGTAATCTGTGCTGTCCGATTTTTACCCACACATCAGATAATCATAGATAAAATACTGATTTCCAAAGTATTATAAATAAATGTACATTCTGCATGACAAAATTTTAAATTAAGTTTGCAAATTATGAACAAAAGATATTCCCATTATTTTTTTTATTTCCATTTGGCTGCTGCTTGCAGGTGGGAGAGCCATCTCCCTGTACGCTATTCATTTTTCTTGATCTCGTTAACATGCATTTCTAGTCGTTCAGACAGGAAGTGATGTACGTGACCTGCGACAATTAAGCTTTTTTCTTTTTTTTTTTTTTTTTTTTACCAGAAATGTGTTCATTAACGACCTCATCGTCTCAATTTCAAAGCATTAATGGACTGATGTAAAAACTAATTTAGTTCAATCAGTTAATCACTTGCTACTATACCACAAGTTCAATAACTGTTATTTGAAAATTCTGCCCATTAATTTTTTAAAAAATACAGAAAAGTCATGTATATATATATATAATTATATATATATCTATATAATATATCTATAATATATCCTATATATATATATATAATATAAAATCTAACGATTATCCTAACCACTAAAAATTTTATCTCAACCAAATATTGTTGTCATTTACACTTTACAAGCATCATGGGAAATCTAGTTCCCCTTTAGTAACTTCTGATCTGATGATGCCACTCAAATAAAATTAAGAATTCATGGTGTGTTAGAATCATCTTCATTAGCTATTCACAAGCGAACCAATCATGTGTTGTCTTTATTTTTTCTTTCCCTGTTTAATCTGGTCTGTGGCAGGTAAATTTCACATAGTTATACACCACAGTGGGGGGTCAGTTTTTGTACACGTAGCACTTTGAATGACAGTGGCTTTGTGCCAGCGGTGCGAATTTGCGAAAGACCACTGTACCTTTAATAAACAGAATTATATTATAATAAGGAGTCTCCACAACATTATGTTTTTGGGTCGTACAGTGAAAACATTATTTATGGAATATGTTGTATATAGTTAATTAAATTATACATGTAAAAAATATTTAACTTTTAAAGTATGCATCTATGGTCTCCCT